>NW_027315779.1:15086472-15326472 GCF_026437365.1 Eucyclogobius newberryi
CACACACGCTCACACACACACGCTCACACACACACGCTTACACACACACACACACACGCTTACACACACACACACACGCTCTCACACACACGCTTACACACACTCACACACACGCTTACACACACACGCTTACACACACTCACACACACGCTCTCACACACACGCTTACACACACTCACACACACGCTCACACACACACGCTCACACACACACGCTCACACACACACGCTTACACACACACACACACACACGCTTACACACACTCACACACACGCTTACACACACACGCTTACACACACACGCTTACACACACTCACACACACGCTCTCACACACACGCTTACACACACTCACACACACGCTCACACACACACGCTCACACACACACGCTTACACACACTCACACACACGCTCTCACACACACGCTTACACACACTCACACACACGCTCTCACACACACGCTTACACACACTCACACACACGCTCACACACACACGCTCACACACACACGCTTACACACACTCACACACACGCTCTCACACACATGCTTACACACACTCACACACACGCTCACACACACACGCTCACACACACACGCTTACACACACTCACACACACGCTTACACACACACGCTTACACACACTCACACACACGCTCTCACACACACGCTTACACACACTCACACACACGCTTACACACACTCACACACACGCTCACACACACACGCTCACACACACACGCTTACACACACTCACACACGCTCAAGTACGACGAGGATTTTCTGGACTGGCCTGGAACAGATGGTTGATGAACTTGATCAGGGAATTAAAACGCCCGAGATAGAGAATGCGTCACTCACAGATGGAGGGGATTGTGGGGCAGTCTCCGGAGGTTTGGGCGAGCGAGTTTCTCCTCTTTTTCCTCTGTTTTCGCCACAGAAGGGAGTGTCGTCCTGGACATGTATTGCTTCCAGACGCTCCATGTTACAGACCCAACACGTTCTGAGTCAAGCCACGTGGATGAGACAATAAATATCCGCTCCCAAGCCAACCATTGCACCTAATAGTCTCTCTGCGTTGGGTCATTTGTTTTAGAAAAGATCTCAATAGGCAGGGAAGAATAAATGTACTATGTGGAATAAGTATGCACGATTATCAAGGCAGCTTAACTTTCAACTCACCTTCTAATTTAGTCTCTGTTTGCCTAATCAGAGGCCATAGAGCGTTCTTTGTTGGTTGCGCCACTGAAGGGTTGTAATTAGAAGTGGGCAGAAAATATCCTGAATGTTTTGATATCAAATATATACTTCATAATACACACGCTGCAAAAAGAACTGATTAACAATGGAAATGGAAAAACATCCAAACATGGACAATGCATTGTTTTGGATACAAAAAAACTTTTGTTTCAGAAACATTGTTCATATGATTTTCTTTTTTAATTTCACCCACCCCCATTTAGAGCTTTTACTTCTTTGTAGTTTAGCACAAGATGTGGGCCCTAGTGACTGAAGTTTTGGGGATTATTCCGATGATTAAAAAAAAAGGCGAAGTCACTGGGATAGGCTCCAGTCACCGGCGACCCCGAAAGGGAACAAGCGGTAGAAAATGGATGGATGGATATTCAGACTATATTAGGGCAGTCTATCAGAAATGTGCCTGTAAATGTAATTTCAAATTTAATTTATAAAGCACTTTTGATACATATAATGTAAGTGCTTTATTAAAAACATTCCTACATGCCACCCAACCACCCCCTCAACCACCTGACCCTCAACCACCTGACCCTCAACCACCTGACCCTCAACCACCTGACCCTCAACCACCTGACCCTCAACCACCTGACCCTCAACCACCCCCTCAACCACCTGACCCTCAACCACCTGACCCTCAACCACCTGACCCTCAACCACCCCCTCAACCACCTGACCCTCAACCACCTGACCCTCAACCACCTGACCCTCAACACACCTCTAAATGAGTATTTGACGTTTTTTTCCAAGGAAAGAACTCCAGCGGCTGTTGGTCCTTTTTCAAATGGCGTGTGCCTGACACAACCCCAAAGTACAACTAAAAATGAATGAAAATCCTCCATACAAGCTTTAAGTGAATGGAGTTCCCGAGTTACTTTGAGGGTTTTTATTTGTGTGCCGTGTTTTTACGACAGTGACAAGTTTAAGCAGGTAAACAGCAGCACATCAGCTGTATGTTAGCATCGCTTCACACTATTGGCTCCAGGACAAACTTAATGAGGACCTCTTGATTACGTTTATGCATTTTTTTAATCGTAATGATCATAATTGAAATTTGATTACTTGCACAGCCCTAGGCTGAGTCCAGATGACCCAGTTGAGGAAGCATCATCAGAGAAGCCGTGCACCACGAGCAGAGAGTTTCCTACAGCCACAGGACACGACACGGGGCCCAAAGGAGAGATGAGGCACACACCAAACCTCCACCAGGGGCCCACGAGTCTACACAGCCAACCAGGCTCCTTGTACAGAGACACTGGAGAACCTAAAAGTGATATAGTATAAGGAAGAAAATGAACAATAGCTAAGACCTAGTATATATAGATAGTATCAATAAAGCGTGGGTGGATCAAAACTAGGATGTAAATAAATATAAAATGGCAAGCCTAAAATAAATAAAAAACAATAAAACATGAAATAGGTTGTCAAAAGCTAAGCTACAAAGGTGGGTCTTGACCCCGCTCTTGAAAACCTGAACGTTCTCTGTGGCCCTCAGGCTTTTCCATAGACGGGGCCTGTAGTAAGGTGCCTCGCTGTGTGTCCTGACTTTGGGAATGACTAAGATCCGGGGGAGTGCAGGGGTTCACGTGGTAAAAGGGCTTCTGAAAGATAAGGATGCCCAAGACCATTAAGACATTTAAAAACCAGTAAAGCGTCATATCGATCCCAAAACTACCGGAACCAATGGAGCGATTTCAAAACTAGTGCAATGTGGTTCTACCCTTAGTCATTGTTGAGGTTCTGCACAAAACACAAAAGAGCTGTAAATGTATCCCCAAAAGTGCACAAATACTTTACGCCCTTGATTGTTTTATTTTGAACCTGCTCTTTTTGCAGGCTTATTTAACTCGACATTAAAATGTAGCAAATCCTCCAAAACATTTGCTCTATTGTCCGTTTTTTGACACATCTCCCATCCTCTGTTTAGCCCTAGTTGGATCGGTTTTGAGAAGTAATCTTTTCTAAGAGGCGATGACTATAATTTGGCACGTCATTAATGCAGCGATGTAATCAAACATGGCAGTAATTCCGCTGTCCGTGAATTAGCTGTCAACACTCATCCTGCTCCTCTGTGCCTCTTTGTCACTGTTTGCAGACCGAGTTGAAGCCCGTTGTTAAACCGGAGGAAAAGTCCGTTCCCCCCACCTCCATCTGCCCCAGGCCTTTAGTGAGAACCAACGCTGTCATCGTAAAACCAGCCTCTGCCGCTGTTACGCCGGCCTCCCTCCTGAGTCGCCTCGGAGCCTCGCCTGGTTCCAAGGCCCTCTCTCCCACCAGTGCTGTCACACCAGAGCCGGCATCCAAAGCACAACCTACACAAGAAAACCACAAATCTCAGGAGACGGCGATCCGTAAAGGTGAGTGTGACACGGGGCTGGGTAATGGGACAAAAACATGAATCAATGTTTTTTTCCCCTTGTACTCATCAATCACCGTTTTGTTTTAATTTTACTTTGTTACAAACTTTGCAAAATACATTTCCTGAATATAAATGCTACAGAATATTAATAATTGTTCTAAGGGAAAAAAACACCCGAAAAATAAATAATTTTCACAGCCCTAAACTGTGAAATCAGGCGGCGCATGTATTTAGAAGTAAATCATTTTACGCTGTTATTTTCTGATTAATAACATACTTGAAGCAGCAGTAGTAGTAGTAGTTTGCATATCCTTTTTGAAGTAAAAAAAGTACTTTAATTTAAAGGTTGAATGGACGATTTGTTTTGGCACAAATCTAAGTCTTATTTCCTCGTGGCGTGGACTGCCGATTAGTCCTGCCACGTATCAATCATAAAACGCACCTACCGCTCACCTGCAGCCGCGTGCGGTTCGTCCCCACGTTTCCGCGTGCCTTAGCGCATTGATCTATCATAATATAGTTCTCTCAGTGTACGGGACAAAATGAAGACGGAGAAAGACAGTTCGAGCTGACGCAGAAGTGGACGGAAATCTACGGGAGACAAGCGATGTAATGCGAACTGTCGCGCTAATAAACAAACGCACGTGTGTGTTGTATCAGTCCGCAGGTGGAAGTGCGCATGCGCACTTCCACCTGCGTTCTCAAATCGCCGAAAAATTGTCCATTGCGCCTTCAACTGCCTCTACATAATTGAAACCCGAATAGCTTGTTTGTAAAGTCTTTACACAAAGCATAACCGGTCTCCTTTTATGTCAGCCAGAATCACTGTTTCACATGTCAGTGTTAGTCATTCATGTGGTTCATTTGCACCATCAAGTGCAACAAGTCTTAAATGGTGCTGTACTTTGAGCATCCTTGTCTTTTTTTACTATAATCAATTGATTTAGTATAGAAAACAGATGACAGAGAGACTGTTCACCCAATCCACAAATTAGGTTGTAATTTAGATAAAATACTGCTAATTGTAATCAATTTTGTTGTCTTTCTACAACTTTGCTTAAGTATTATTTAGCTGTTTTCTACAAGGCAAAAGCTTTAAAATTTAGAGCTTTGAAACAGAATAATTTGCTGAAGTTTTTTCTTGCTGTCAAGAACTTGCAAAGGCATGACGGGGAAAACGCTTGTGACTAGCCAATTAAGTGTAGCCCATTGCAAGTGTATTTTACATTTCACTTGGTTTAGTCAGGCTTGTGCTGAGCTTGTGTCTGTTTGTGTGCGGCAGCTGCTGCTCACATCTCCCTGTCTGTGACCACACAGATGTTTGCTGTGCAGGTAGCGTTCACTTGTCATGCTCATGGAAGCTACTGAAGCTACTGAAGGGCTGCTGCCTGAATAATACTCCGCTCTTATGTTTTTAAAGTGCTCATTTTAGACAACGTTTAGACCTGGCTCAGTCCTGTTTCTCAACAAGTCTAGTCTCAGTAAGCCTCATTGTGAAGCAGATTGGTGGTGGTTTATTTAATTTTTATTATAAACGGTTCATTTTCACACTGTCTCATTGAGAGTCACTGTTATAGCTTAAAGTTTAACTGAAAACAAATGTAATACATTGATTTTGGTTTCTAATTGACCACATGTGACCCAGATCTGAAAAGGGAAACATTGGTGGACCGTGTCTGGAGTATTTGGCGCCATCCAGTGGAGTAAAATGATACTGTAGCCATTGACCATCTGGTTGTATTGGATCCATAAGGTCCCCATCTTTATTGGAAATAACCTTGTCCTACAGGTTGAAAGTATACTAAAAATGATGAAGTTGAGAATTATGTTGATGTAAGGCCTCAAAATGTAAAAGAAAATAATCAGCACATCAGCCGGCCTTCACACTTGACATTTCTTACCACAAGCTAGATATAGAAATATTTCCTATTAATTTATGGAAATTTCTATAGAATGGTGAACTTTTTAAATGGGATTTTTAAAACTGCTAGTTAGTTAGTCTGCATACTCTTTGTTTAAAATAGGCCAAGTTATGTTTTTTAAAAAGGAGAATAACAAAACCTAAGAGGCTGGATGTAAGATCATGGTCAATGGCAGCGCTTTACAGACAAAAGATGGCATCAGGAAAAGAACAGGAGAGGAACAGCTGTGGAGTTGAGGTAAACTTGATGCAGTGTTGAATACTTGTATTTAGACATTGGACAAAAAAACATGAGAAAATGTCTGTTTTTGGCAGTGGCAGTAAACTTGTTGTATGGAAGCAAGAATAGACTTGGACAGATCCACCTAATCCTAACCCTGACTCCACGCCTTTGAATGTGGATGGACAAGTATTTACGAGCTCACAACGGCCTCTTGTTTCTGAAACTTCTTCTCCCAGCGTTTTCAAAAAGAGCATGGATTCAATGAATATGTAGCTTGTTGTTGTGTAAAATAGACTAACTCGATATCAAAACATTATCCTGTATTAGGGTATGTTGTGTCAGTACTTACTGTGATGTAGATTACTTACAGTAAAGGATCAGTAGTAATTAAGTCGTTTAGTGAGTGTGAGCTAATATTCCGCATGTTATCGGAGCATGTAGAGTAAGCAGAATTCATATGGCCATCAAACATGTAGGATGTGGTTCGATGACAGTCCGGTTTGAGGGGAGTTTTTAGGAAACGTATCGATGTCCAGCAGCTGCTCGTGTGTGTGTATGTTTACGGGGTGTGCTAGTTGGTTTCCTGTCCTCTCTCCTCACCTTCAGATGGAAGGACACACATTCCAGCGCTGCTTCCCGACTCTAGCCCTGGGCGACGCTCAGCCAGAGCTGATAAGTGACAGGGGCCCCAGCCCCCTCCTCCTGCCCTCGGGAATCTGCCCCCTGCCCCACTTCTGCCCCCCTCCTCTCCTGCCCAGACGAGAAGGTCTTTAAAGAGATAGATGGCTCTTTAATTTTTGCGCTAGGCCAGTCAGTGACACTGCTCCCACTCCCTTTTTCTGTGTCCTGCCTTTACATTTACGAGCTGGACCAAGATGTAAAGAGTGCTGTCCCAAAGAAGCCCAAATAGGACTCTCATCAATCTACTGCAGTGATTGAATGTGTTTTTTCTCTTATGTTTTAATAAGTGTTTTCACAAGTAGCATTAATGACTCTTTCTGCTGACGGGGCTCGAGGTGCTGCAGCTGCTCTTGGCTTTGAGGCAGACAGCGATGGGTTAGGACAGGCTTATTAGGTTACCTGTTGGAAACTATTTCTATCTAAAAAAGTAAAGTAGGTTTTCTTGCATTTTTAAAGCAATCCATGTCCATTTGAGTTTACTTTGGACAACCTGACCGCTCCTCTCCCTCCTTCCCTTGGTCGATCTAATAAGAATTCCACTCAGACCTGCTCTGAGGCTGTGAGCTCAGAAACTCCCTGGCTCTGGTGTGTGCGTGCCTACGCTGGTGTTTGTGTGCATCTGTGTTGCGGTGCGTGCCTGAATCTATGTCAGCCTCAATTGCTGGAGCCTATCCAAGGTTTCCGTGGTGACCACACAACACAACGAGACAATCAGAGGCAAGCCCACGCAGCGCGGCGAGAGGACATTAACACAGGAACTGCAGGTCAGGGGGCAGAGGAAGGCAGGGCCGGACAGAGAGGAAGAGGAAGGTGCAGTGAGGTGTTATACGAGGGAGATCGTGCGGGAGAAAACAACAATAAATGATGACTAGAGACCACAGACTCTGCAATGCTTTTGAAAATAACAATTAAATATACATATGTTTAACAATAATGAAACTGCTGTGTTGAAAGTTGAAAGTGTTGAAACAGCCTATTTTATGGGCTGTTGTCTTTTTTGCCAGTAGAGGGAGATGTGAGCTACTAAAGGGTTTACCTGTTGCCCCTGGTCCAGGACAACTTTGTTTTTGTCTTGCTGACATTTTTGCGAACCATAAGTTTTTAATAATTTCAATATCCACACTACAAGAACATCCTATACATACTGCCCCTCTTAGTGTTCATTAACTGTCATTAAAGGTAATGACTGGTAAGTCTTCCTTTAGATTTAGATTAAAGATAGTTGAATGTCTGACTAAAAAGTGTGTACTGGTAGTTCTCTTTTGGTGAGCGCGTGCGTAGACTTGAGCGTAACACGAGAGTGTGTGGCTGTTGGAGGAGGCGGTGTGTCTTGCACGTGTTTTCACTTTGTGTGTTTGCGCGTGCATCTGCAGGCGCTCTCACATATCTCTGTCCCTCGGGGAAGACGCTAAAAATATGTGGCTCCTGAAGCCTTCTGGTGTCTGAGCAGCGTCTGTCTGCTCTGCACTATGTCCCCGTGGCCCTCCCTCTGCTGCCTCCATTACTCCTCTTCCCTTCATCCCTTTCGCAATTACACCCCTCTCCCTAACACCCACCGACTGCACCCAGCTGTGTCCCCTGCTGCACCAGCAAGAGTGACCTCAGTGCGGCCAGAGCAGGAGGAAGGGAGCCACTGAGGAGAGAACTAGGATCTTTGTGCGGAAATGAGAATTAAATCAAAGGGAGACCGATTTACTACGATGTGCTGAAGCATAAATGTACTGTCCGTGTGTGGGTTTGAAGTACACATTGTTGCATACATACATTCTCACAGTGCAATACCTTGTTTTTCAGATGTGGCTCCCTCTCGGGTGACTGTACGTTCTGGATCGGAGGACGCCCTCTCGTCAGGAAACGGGACACCGTCATGTGCTGGGCGGGGCAGGGTGGCACAGCTCATGAAAGCTTTCAGCACAGAGGGCTCAGCAGGAACCCCACAGTCCCCAGGACAGTTACCCACCAGGGGCACCAAGCCTGCTTTACCCACCAAACCCAGCCACCTGCGTGCCACAGCCACGCCCTCTGTGAGGTAATCTACTCACAGAGTGACTGCTGGTCTTACAACCTCAGAGGACATGTCGCTTTTGCTCTTAAGGAAAATAAATTATCCGATGATGCTTGAATGTACTTTTTATCTGTGGTCTGCAGTTCTGCAAATGTGCAAAAAAGTCCAAAGTTTGTATAACTTAGTATTTTATGGTGGGAATTTTTCTCTTGTTTACTTCTTGACATTTCCCAGTGTGGAAAACAAAATTGAAGTCCATAGGTCTGTCAGTACCACTGCTTCAGTTTCTATCCAGACACGGCAGACTTTTCCTCCCGTCTTGGTCACCCTGAGCAGATGAATGCTGTTGGACAGTTGGGCGAGGTGAAATGAGGTACAGGGGGCTTCTCGTGCTGCTGTCTCCTCCCTGGAATAGCGCGGGTTGTTTATTTGTCACAATGCGACGCGTTCCCGTGCCAGCTGGCAGCGGCCTCACTGCGACCTGTTGTGGACCAATGACAGTGCCAAACGTCTCACATGTCACTCCCAGTGGATCAAAACCTGGGGATAAGATCTCCTCCACTCTTTAACTTGTTACAATTTTGCTGATGCTTATGTTGTCTTTTATGTTTTATGGATATGGACTTGTTTTGTAATGGGATATTTAACACTACAGCAACGCCTCATCATTAATGCCGGCCTGGTTTGTGACGAGCTTGTATGGTGCAATCAAACAATAAAGTGATGTAATGTCAGCACGTCAGCATATGGCATTGGATTCATGTTTCTTTTTTATTATTTTGATAATATCATAATTATTGATTTGATTTTGAAGCCAGTATTAAATTGAGATGGTTTTCACTGCAAACATGTTTAAGTCTTTATGTCTTGAACAGCACATATGCCAGGCTCGGTGCGGCCAGCCTCAGCATTGTGAGTTTTATCCTGACTCTGACAATTTGTTGAATGTCCTCCCTTGTCTTACCTCCATTTTACACTTCACTGTCTTGTCCAATAAAGCCTACAGGCCAAAAAAAGTCTTGATTATATTTATAAACTGGGCTCTACTTTTTCTTTCTGCTAAGGAAATGTGAGAAAGTACTAAACCATTGTGAGTGTTGTGTAAATATTATGCTAAATATCTATTCTACCAATAGATACCTACTCTTGACTGTATTATTACCCAACTAAGAATGTTTTGGTCACGTGTGTCATCTATTTGGGGTGACGATGCTTAAGGCCAGAGCTTAATTTACACATGATTCTACATTGTTACCTCATCTTTATCTCTGATACTCAATTAGATACTGAAGTAACACCTCTGACTAGGTATTTAACTTAGACCTCCAGTGGCTTTCTGCTATAATGTATATATTGTACAAAATACATAATATAACATACCTACCTTAGGACAAATGTTAAACCAGTCACACATTGTGAGGAATTTATAGAAGACACAACAGAAAATGACACTTATGATAATAGCCATTTGAGTCTAGTTCCAGGCCTTCAGTAGTGACTTGAGCCTGCGGAACAAGTGCTCCATGTGAAATATGGAGTGCGGCGGCTGTTTCTGATGCACGTGGACACATGGAGTTTCAGGAGATGTCTGCTGGTCCCAGAGTAAAAACACACACACACACACACACACACACACACACACACACACACAACACTGCTCATGAGGATGGACTGGTCACTGCGAGATAATAAATTCGGCTTGTTGTTTTATGGCTGTAAATGTGGGCCTGTTCCCTCATTTCACCTTACTTACTTTAACATTCAAACCGCACAAAAAGGGGACATGAATATAAAACTCCACAGTTTCTAGGGAAGGAAAGAAGGCTCCATTTGCCTCTGTGGCGTTCCACCACACAGCGATAACCCCGTCCACTGCACCCCCAGTGGAGCGGGCTAGTGACGGGAAGAGCGGGGGGGGCGGGCCATGTGATACGCGGAGCATGCGGGCACAGCTTCACCCCCAGGCAGAACGAACGGGGGCCTGCTGTGTCTCTCCTGCATGATTAATCTGGCTGAGGGGCAGAGCACTGCCACAGTCCTGGCTGCATTAACTCCCTACTCCCCAGCTCCAGACCAGGCACTCACGCCAGCAGCACTGGGACACACACACACAAAACCTGCAAATGTGACCATGGCTGGCTTACTATTTGTCTATTTAACAACGCAGGTTATATATGATATGCACTGAACTAAGTTACAATCGTTAGGTTTTTTTTAAATGTTGACATTGCGTTACGTTTGAATAAATTATTGAAACTTTAATCTCAATATTTAGTCAATAGTTCAGAGTTTGAGGGACCATAATGGTCAATGCAATCAAATGGAAGCCCCCTTTAAAAAAACAAAACAGTCAGACTGGTTTAACTCATTGGCAGAGCGCTGCAGATATAGTCTTGAACTTTTAAACATTACCACTATGTTTGATCATCTGAATGTATGTAAACACGTGCTGATCTAAACAGAACCAAATAATTGTACATCATTTTTTTATACTTGAAATGACGACTTACAAACCATTTTTGGACAATGGGTTCTTGGATTGTCTTCGTCTGAAACCTTCAAACATTCTTCTAGACTGAGTGTTTGGCATATGATGGTAACATTTTCAAATCACAGTGACAGCTTTTCAAAATTGCTTGGCAGCCCTGTCATATTGTCTCACAGTATTCGGCTCTTCACATCCTTAGGTTTAACATAAACTTTATAGCCAAGTCTACCAAATTTCCTGACTTTGGGTGCGTCCCATCTACTCGGAAGTACAGTGGGATGTGTCGAGCATCAAAGAGGCAGGCAGAGGGTTAATATCCTGCAGTCCTCTCCACATTAACTGGAAAGGAATGAAGTGTCAAGCGTGTTTTCGACACAGCCAAACGGCCAGACCCCCCCTTCCCCATCTTCCTCCCAACAACTAGTCACCCCTTCTCCGCCGCATCGCTTCCAACCACCTCCCACAACCGTGACCAAATTATTTTTCAAGCCTCCTGAGGCTGGTGCCATGCCGGAAGAAAAAAAAAAAAGCATAGCCGTGGCCCTGATTTGGTCCATGCATCTATTGACGCTGTTCCGCCATCACCAGGAAAACAGCTCTCCTCTCTACTACCTGGGCGTGCACTGACATTTGTAGGACAGATGGCCATGACACCAGCTGAATGTGTGGATGCAAATACAGGTGTCCTACTTACAATTACAATGTTGAGTACAGAATCTGGCTGTGATGTGCAATAAAAGCTTATTGTTCTCCATTTTCTTAATTACGTGGAAAATGCTGTGTTTTTCTTTATTGTGCTTGGATGTCTTCATTGTTTTGTTCTTACAAAAGGTTCTCAAGCGCTGTTCATAAACATACAGTTTGTATAGATTCATTGGAAAACATTTGCTATTATGAAAGGTTGTTAGACTAAATTGTAATTTTTTAGTTAGTATTAGCCCTGCAGCAGAAGGGCCATTATCCTCTATAGTTTCTGGGGTTGATTCCAACAACCTGCAACTTATCAGACCTGACGTAGAAACATGAATGAACCATGACCTAGTGGAAGTATGTGAAAGTTTGTCAATGTGATTCTCTAACTCAGGGGTTCCCAAGGTCGGACCTGCGGGCCCAACATGGGTCTCAAAGGGGTCTTATTTGACCCTTGAAATGGTGGCAAGATAGATGTGCAGGTGTCTATTCTCCTACAATTAAAGACAAGGTAATTACAATTGCAGTTAAACTTTTTAAATGCAAGACAATATTAGGTTTGCCCTCAACAAGCTATCACGTATTATTTTCGGCCCATAAAGGAAACAAATATACAACAATAACTAAAGGAGCTAATTCATTTCCCAATTGTGTCATAAACAAAAATTTAGCAGTCTAACAACCAGAATCCTACTTGGGCCTACCTGGAAACACCAGCGACCCATAACCTGGCCGTGGGCCTGGGGTTTGACATGTCCCAAATAAAGGCAAAAATGATCTGGAGTCCCACAAGTGAGCAGGCCACACCGTCCTGCCAAACTGTGTTTGAAAAAAAATCCCTCTCTGTTTTATTTATAGTGCGCTGTATCCATGGCAACCAAAGAGGTCAGGCAAGCTGGTCTGGTTCTTCACCCCGCTCAGGGATTAGGATTTCACAGCGTTTTTCAGATGTGGAAGGTGGGCTAAAACCCCTTCACCAGCGCTCATCAGCCCAAAGCAGGAGCGCTGGCTGCTGGAAGAGTCTTGGGAATTTTTTGGGAACGCTGTATGACCCAGTGGTGGTGGGGCAGAAAAGGGAGGAGAGTATCATTTATATTAGCCTTCACAAAAAGACACACTTTAGGCATGTGTTGATTGAGTTCTGCGGCCTCTGCTTTTTTAAGGTCATGCAAGGTCATGTTAAACTTCTCTGGTTTCTTCTTAACTTTGAAAGAAAACTTAAACTTAATCTCAAATATTTAGCTTTTGCTTTTGTCTTTCATTTGTCAAGAAAAGGGTGTTGCTCACTTTTTTCTAAGCTTGTTAAATTTCCATCCCCCATTTCTCTGTAGGGGCGACTCCTTCCAGAAAGCGTAGTCCCAAACCAGTTGGAATGAAGGGGAGAGAGAAGCGAGGTAAGTGTGGATAGACGGGAGGGGGAGCTGATTGCCCTCCAGGAAGCGCATGGTGTGACTGTACAACGGAGACCTCCACATTCCTCCTGGGGCAGAGGACGGGCGTTGCTAGGAGATGGTGTTGCCACGGTGGATGCTGTTGCTGCCTCCGTTGATGTGCAGAGAACGTGGTTTCAATCTGAGGGGGATAGGGAGGCAAATGGGGGGAAATCTGGAGCGTTTGGGGACAAGTAATGAGCTCCCCAGTCTCTAGGGGGCAGTCTTGACACCTGAGTAACACAGACAATAGTTCTGCCCCTGGTGCTCCTCCTCAAACTGGGACCAATACAGCATTAGGCCAACGGTGTGGATGGATTTTAAAGCTGCATATTAAAGCTACATTACCTGAGTTTTTTGTAAAGTCTGTTTTATCCCCCAGAAAGTGTATTGTAAAAGCAGAACTTTGTGGCAATGATGTGGATGCTCCGCGCTGTCTTCAAATAATTGAAAAACATTTTATATATTGCAAACTTGTAAGAAAGTGTCGATTGGCTGTGCATAAGTGGTCCTCCCTGCATTACTTTACCGTCTGAAAAGCTAGAGGCCAAAAAAATGAATGCAGATACTGGCGATGTGCCAAGAGGTTTATGAGAGTGAGGAACAAATCAGTTCCTTTAAAATATATATACTTCTTGATTACACAGTTCTATAATCAAATACCTCAGCTTCAAAGTTCATGTATAGATTTAAGTTGAAAATGTATATAATATTTGTGTGGTCGAGTGGATAGCACGTGCCATGTGTACAGGCCAGTTCAGCTCTGCCCTGTCCAATAAAACCTATGGGTCCAAAAATCCTTAAAAAAGGGGGGGAGAAAATATATGTAATATTGATTTCATCAAATATATTTAAAATACAATTTTCATTAGTTGTTCAGGACTACTTATAAATCAAGGTATGGGGTAAAACTATATCAAAAGGAACACCTAATGGATTCCCTAAGATCCAAATATGTCTCAACATAAGATATGTATAATGCATATTTTTATTGTTTATAGTGTAAAAAAGTATTAGTGTGTTGGCCAAAAATGCCTATTTTGATTTGAGGAATACACATAAGCAACTAGTAATAATGTCCCTGTACCTGATCTGCTGAACACCTCTGGGTAACATAAGTAATTCACGGTACACATGTCGTTAATGAGTGAACCCTCTGAACCACGTCAACACATATCAGTCTGACACTGCAAGAGTTTAGAGATCTGGGATCACTGATTTGACATAAATGTTCCCACACATACCTGCATGCTTTGACAGCAGAGATAACGCTGCAATAGAACAGGTCTGATAAGGCCTCAGCTCACTGACACACAAAGGTCCAAAGTGAAGGCTCCTGTGTGACTCCCTCATGGGTTTATGCACATTTTTCCACTCACATGTTTAATAGATGACTGTCCAACAATTTTAGTCCTGTTTCAAATGGTGCGCATGCGTGGTGCCCCTGACCCTCCTCTTCCACCTCTGCCTAAGAGGCGGACGCCCAGGTGTAACTTTTACGCCCAATGTGGAGCAGGCCTAAGTCAGGGACAACATGAGAGAAGTGCGGGCAGCGGGCGATGGACAGAGCAGTGGCATGTGCCCGCGGTCAGACGTGAACAGTCCCACAGGCCTCGGAGCGGCTTTATCTGCTCTGATTCAGGGGCTGTGGGGACTCCTCCCCGCGCGCTCTCGGCTTTTCGCCCGTGCACTTTCTGCACTGGCAGCTGAAGCCACGTTCATACTCTCAGCTTCAGACTATTTCTGAAATCCTGCACGTACATTTTAATGTCTTTTTGCCATCATGTAAGGTTGATTACAGCACAGGCAAAGGTGGAGGGTCCACCAACGACTTGGCTCCATGTAGAGGCCATTAGCTATTGTCATGTCGTCACCTAATCCCGCAGCATGCACTACTAAACCCCACATGGCAGTGGGGAATTTGCATTGAAACTAACATGTCAGCACCAATTATCAAACTTCATCAGAGTTTCAGAGATTGTGGATTATCTTTGCATACCGGGAGCCTTTTACCGCAAGACAAAGCTCCAGATTGACAAAAGAAGTGGATTTTTGTAACTAAATGGACTAATTAATTAAGCTTGTACTTCTGCATTGATTTGGGTTTTCATTTGGGGGAATGATTTTACCATTGGCTCATAATGATTCAACATTTTTATTATGTTTTGGTATTGCCCCTTTTCACAATAGCGCCTGGCTAGTTCATGTGCTGTAAAAGTGAGGAACTTTATTTCTCGTACCATTCATTTCATTCCCTATGGGAATTACCTGAGTCTTGCTCAAATAAATCTAAATTAAAAAGATCTCACAGCAGAGAGAGAGTTACCGATGGATAATCACTGGCTGCATGTTACTATGTCACCGGAGGAAATCTGTTTATGAAAGTAAATGTTCTTGTCTCAAAGCTAAAGGCTGCCATACAGTAACAATTTAACAGTTCAGTTTGTGGAGCAATTTTAACATGATTACATTTATTGCAGTAGCGTGCAGTGACTTTTATGGATGGGCAAGCCGACTTGGGGTTTTCAATATTTAGTGGCTAACACAAAAGTGAAAAACAAACAAACAATCTATTATGCAAAGCGGTGATATGAACTCCAGTCTCCCACATGAAGGGCCTATCCTACTAAACTTCCATACCCGAGATAAATGCTGATTGAATAAGATGACTTCATTGACCAATTTATTACACAAATGAGTGCTCTATGTTGTTAAATGACTAACATTTAATCATTAGAAACGTGAACAGAGCCTTAGCTACAGGACTTGTCTTGAAAAGATAGATTTTAAATCCATTCGTTGAAACTTGGCGCTGCTGTTGCTTCTCTTCTCCTCTGCACATGCTCAGTTAGAGCAAAACCTGCAAACATCCTTGATTCCCTCTCAGGTTTATTCAGCGTGGTTTGAGCATAGATCCATGGGTTTGTGGTCCTCAGAGCATGTGTAGACCTCTAGAAGAAGCTGATTTCTGCTCTGATTCTAAAAGCTCATGTTAGAGAGCGAAGCATGAACAGGCCTCTGAACACGGGACGCACGAGACGCTGTGGCAAATTAAGAATCATAATCACAGCAGTAATGCCCAGCGGCCTGTAGCGACCACTAAAAGACACTGTGAGATCAGCCAAGCTTCAGCAGAAGATGTGATGGGAAAACAGACTTATTTGGATATATTTTAGAACAATTCATGTATAGTTGTGACACACAATCAGTTTAGATTTTATTGGCTGATTGCCTTGACTGCCCTGACCGTGCGCCACTGATTTATTGTATTTTAGCAGAAGCTTGGAGAAAAAAAAACACTTACCTTTATAAACATATAGATTTTTAAGTATTAACATGGTACGTAAAGGTCTTGAACCTTGAGGGTTGAATCTGACCCACAGGACCATTGCTGCCCTTCTAAGACATTACACATCTTTAAGTCCTGGCTGTTCAGCCTTTGTCCCGTTTGTTTATCTGGCTCTGTATTTTTGCTCATTTGTCTTGCTCCTCTCAGTGCAGTTGGGCGCTTGCACTGATCTCTGGGAGGTCCCGGTTCGGTTCTGGTACCAGCTCAAGGGCGGCCCATTAACACACAGTGGCTCAAATTGTCTGTCGGGACGAGGAAGAGGAGGTTTGGGCAGAGGCGGATGGTGTGGGAGGGTTAAGCACAAGCCACCAGCTGCGCGCTCTCTCTCTCTGCGCGTTCATTAAACAGCTCCCAGTCCTCGGGGTAATCCACATGCTTCACTGTGGAGAAGAAGGTAAACAGTGACGTCTGTCCATCCACGCTTGGCCTTTTGGCTTTTGACATCTTTTCTGTGAAAAGTCTAAAACCAAACCACAATTTTGCACTTCCCATCTTTCTGTTGAATTTATTTTTGTAAAGCCCAAAATCTCAACAGCAGTTGCCTCGCAGGACTGTCCAACAGAAAGTTAGAAAATAAAAAAAATGAAACAGTCATTTGTTAATGATAGAGAAGCAGATTAACCAAAATTCACAGGAATTAAGCGAACTGGAGCCCACAGGCCCTGTCCTGAGACCCTCCTTCTCAGTGAAGAAAAACAACAAAAAACACTGTGAAAAAAAATAGAAACCGCTTGGAACTAAATTATATGGACGACAAACATGATCAACATAAATGTGCTTTTTTTCCTGGTGATTAAAATATAACATAAGCAGTTTAAGTGACTAAGTGATTTATTTTATTGTAAACTGCAATACTGTAAATGTCTTAGTGATAGAGATGGAACCACTGACTTCCTATCCAAAATTGCTCACTGATAGATCCACCTTTTCATGGTGTGTAATAAGCTTTATTATATTATTCATTTTCTTGCAGTTTATTTTCGAAATGTAGCTATACTTTTATATATATTAAGAATAGGAATATGCATGAGTTTGGATAAGTGTCGAAATACCCGAGCCTCAAATGCAGGACAATACAAGATTATTCAAAAATACACACATCAAACATGAATGAGTATGATGAGGACTACTGTACATCCTCATGAGCGGTCTTGCCCCTTCCTACATCTGACTTATAATAGATATAGAAAGGATGCACGTTTTCTGATGCATGACCAAATAAAAACACCTGTGATGAATAAATATATATAAATGCTTTGACTCATATTGTTGTTTTTCTTCTGCTCCTGGTGCAGGCGGCTCCTCTGATCGTGCGTTCTCAACTAGTTCATCTGTTTGAAGATTTATTTGATATATCAGTCCATGCTTTAAATGTGTTTTGGCAGTAAACCTTTCATCCAATTGCTTTCTTGAATTTGTTTCAGAGGACACACTTCCTTATAGTTGTTTGGAGTTTAAAATGGCTACTATTAAATTGATTAGGAGTCATTGAGTCAGATTTGTACTTCTAAGGTGCTCAAGTAGTAGCAATGCACACAACAATATCTGAAATGTTTGTAGTTTATGTTTTCTCTCAACTATTTGAAAATATTTGATAGAATTGTCTGGAAATGTAGATTCAGATTAAGTTATTGTTAAACTAACTCCATCAAATGACCATCACCCCTTCTCTGCTTCTCACACAGTTCTTCTGTTTTTCTGCCTCCACAATGCAAATGTCCATTTTACCAAGCCCACTGTTGCCCGCTTCCTCCTGCTCTCCTCTCCAAGTCTCTGTGATGTGCCGTGGCCAGCGTGGAGCTCTCCATTTGTGCGTATTTATGTGTGTACCTGAGTGTGTCTGCCGCTCCATGTTTCCAGCCCATAAGCCCGGAGCCAAGCCGAGCACTGCCAGAGGGAGAGCCTGCAATGTAGGGCGCCCGGCGCGATGGACGCGGGCAGAATATCAACACACACACATACACACACCCTCTCTGCTCTGAGCTGCCCACCTGCCGACTTACGTGATCCAAATGTGAGGACGAGGAGCGGGGGGGGATTGGTGATGGGGGTAGGGGAGAGGCTGCGGGAAATTGCCAGGTAGTTTCCAGACCCACTTCCCCATGTTGCGCCCAATTAATCAGGGCTACATCTGTGTTGGATGGACCTCTACCCCAAGGGGAAGCAGCAGTATTTTTGTCTTTGCACACAGGTTTTTGGGAGAAGTCTGTTTTTGTGGTGTGACAGAGATGGCATGGCGGATGTTGTTGATGATGGCTGTAATTTGGTATGGACAGCTTTCTGTAGCTCACTGTCCCTCAACGTCCTCGGTATGTTTTATTTTTCCTCCCAAAAACACACATCCCGACTGTCTCATTTTTCAGCACCTGCGTAGCCCACTGCCTCTGTGTACTTCCTGGAGCTGGTGGCACACCTGGAGCCGGTTGGACCCCCACTCTCTCCCTTCCCAAACCTGAAACTCTCCTCGTTTCATTTTCCCCTTCGCCACTGTTTTGGCTGCGCCTGTCTCTGGTCCCTCTCCAGGTTTATTTATGAATAACAGATTTAGTTATGAATAATATGGCTTCAGTAAGTGTGGGGTTTCCAGTGTGGGCCGAGCTGTTGCTTGGTTCCTTCACCTTACATCTTTATTAACCTGTAAATGTTAAAAGAACACAAAAAAAAGGATTAATTGTTCTTCACTGAACTTACCATGAATGCAAGAGTAATGATGATTTAATAATAACAGACAAAATAGAGTTAATGTTGGAATCGCATCACTTGTTACCATTTTTTTTTTTTCAAATGTGTTTGTGAAATTTAGGAACAAAGTCTGTGCTTTCATAGTTCCTGTTTTGACTGTTTTAATTCACAACATAATGCCTCTAATAACAAATTACAATCTTTATTAAAGTAACTAGAAAACGAAATATAACTAAACAAAAATATTATTGATAAGTCTTATTACAAGTCAATGGATGATAATGTTGGGAAATGTTCTATTAAAAATGTAAAAATAACTTTAAAAATACTATCCAGAGTCCAGTTAGATAAATAACAAGTGACCCTAAGCCCATTTGTTTTAAACAGTTATTCAAACACAAACTGTTGACAGGTCATACTTTTTATGAATGACAAAATCCTCTGCTCTAGAGCCTCTACACCTGATCCGACCGGGTTTGTGTAAATTTGGTATAATGAGTGCAAGCGTGCCTCTGTGTGAATATAGTGGTCTTGTGTGAAGCCTTGGCAGTGCGTGGTGCAGTGCAGAGTGGAGAGGAGAGACAGCTGCCCTGACAGATGCCGGGAGGCAGGACCCCACTGGGAGGCAGAGGGAGGGAGCTGGCACCGGCCCGGCCCAGCGGAAACACCACGGGCTGCAGAGGAAGTGGGCAGGGGGACAAACCAGGGGCTGCACGAGACTGAGGGGACAGGGCGGAGAGGGGCTATGTGATCTAGTTTAAGAGCCTTTGTAAGTTTGAAATAAAACGCACCTGAATGTAAACACACGGTATAAATAGCACAAAGTCCTGTGTCCATGAAAACAGTGCACCGGGGCTTCTTTAGGTTTCCTCAGGGTATGACAAATCATCCCACTGCTTGTGTATGGATTTGCATATTCATTTTGGCTACTTTTATGCCAAGATTATTATGTTTTGACCCCTTAACTATTGATATTTAACTTCTGGTTGGCTGATTATCTATGCTTGTGCCATCAGTAGTCGTTAGGGTTGTTAAATGTTACTCCTCATTATGATGTTGCTTCAGTGTGGATTTTAGCTGTGTGTTTAGTGCAGTTGTGGTGATTGTGCCTTAGGAAAAGTGGCTGCGATGCTGGAGGCCTGGTTCACATGTTGTGTCTGAGACTGGTGCTGCTCCGGGTCCAAACTGTGAGAGAGTTGCCATGGTGACCCATAGCCTGGGGTCCAGACTGATTCTCTGTATTTTATGAAATACACAAGCTCTCTCAGTCTGGTCACCACTCCCTCTACCAAGTCTCAGGTCAAACTTAGTCGACGTCATGTGATCAGGTTTGTTTATATTAGTGATGCATTAAGCAAATTTCTTTAGACCCATTAAAAGTTTGCAAACAAAAACATTCCAAAACGGAAGTAATTGTGCGGAATAATATGATCACAATGGAAAAACTGGGATTAACCTCAGAATATTTAAAATTATGAATAATGAAAATGTTTTTGGAAAATGAAAAGCACTCAGATACATATTTATGATTGTATTTTACATATTTTAATTTGTATTATTTTATTTTTACAGGGGAAAGTATTTTTCATGAGTACCCTGTAACACATAAAAACACATAAAACAAACACAACAGAATATCTAGATAATATGGCAATAAAACAATCAATAAAGATTAGATAAGATAACCTTTATTTGTCCCACAATGGGGAAATTCGAGGGTTGCAACATAAATTAGGCACAGAAACATAATAATAATTAAAAAACAAACAGATAACTTTTTTTTTAAACTCTTATAAACCCATTATTTAAAAAAACGCAACGGAACAAAACAATTAAATTAAACAAAACTAATTTATAAAACTCACACAATGTGGAACTGATAACATAATTTTAAACATTAAAAACAAGAGCACTGGCACTGTGGATAGTTTTTTTATTATAAGTGCTTTGAATTCATTAAAGGGAATTCATTCATTCATTTTCTACCACTTGTTCCCGTTAGGGGTCATGGGTGACTGGAGCCTATCCCAGTGACTGTGGGCCCTAATTTAATTTAAAATGTCTTTGAGTTTTTTCCATGGGCCGGGAGCAAAGTTCCTGAATGTTTTTTTTCCTAGCTCTGTATTGATGCGATGAAGTTCTAAAATAAGAATGTCCTGTGATCTTAATCGATGAATACCTGATCTTATGTTCAGCAAATATTTTAAATAGTCAGGTAAAATCCCAATGAGGGCCTTATAAATAAAGAAAATGCAGTGCTGTTCTCATCTTGCATCCAATGACTGCCATCCTACCCCAGAATACAGCTGACAGTGGTGGGTTCTGTATCCTTCTCCTGTAATGAACCTTAGTGCTGAGTGAAAGCACATATGTTGATATCATATATTATATGATATCAACATAAGCCAGAACTGAGAGAAATGTAGCCTAGATTAACTGTTTTCTACAATTAAGAGGAAAACACTTATTTTTAGAGAAAAATTCCAATCTTATTTGTCAGTTCTTGGACATGTTTGTTGAAAGAGAGTTTATCACCGATCTAGATGCCCAAGTATTTGTGAAAAAGTACTTGTTTAATCACATTACCATTAAGCGTGAGAATAGATACATTATTTGTGTCACTACAGTGCCTTTTGGGGAACACCATAAATGTTGTTGTAGTTGAATCCATTAAAATTAACACAGTTTTGTTGAATGGAGTGAAAATCCACTTGAATATTTTGAATTACTTGAGCAGCAGAAGATGCCCTAGCATACAGAAATGAACCATCTGCAAACAAGTGGATGCTACTATGTTTTAGATTGTGGCCAATTTAGTTTATTAAAATTGTAAATAGGAGTTGTCCAAGGACGGACCCTTGAGGAACACCGGTGTTAAAATAAGAAAATCCAGATTGAAAGCCATCAGCCAAAACAGCTTTAGCTCTATTATATATTATATGGCATATTTTACAGCAAATTATACTTTTTGTAAGGCACTGAGGCGAGAAAATGTAATAGAAAACCAATCTTAACATACCGGTACATTTTTTACCCAGGAAATTCAGAAATGTTTCTTGCTTTGTTATAAGCCTTAAATAATAATAATAATTTATTTAGAAGTTCATCTCTAATTGTGTTATGGTTTACAAGTGTACTTTCATTTTGTCTCCAGTCACCTCTAATCTAGAATTTTGCACTTTCTGATCCGTCTATAATTGGACAAAATCAAACTTCTCTCACCCAAGACAGTGTTTTCTGCTTCACTCATGCCTTCTAGAGTCCGCAAGCTTTTTCAGGCGTCTGTGTTATTTTTTCTACTTTATTCTTTCCTAGAGCAGCCATCTTTGTTTTGTCATGGCCAGAGGAGGCAGTTTTCTAATTGTCAATTACGCCCATTTGAACTCAAGACCAGGCCCCAGATTACACGTCTTTGTATAGAAAAAGAGTCTTGGCTGACCAGGAGAGTTGACCCAAACATCAGGACCAAGGAAATTCATGTACATAAATGTGGACAGCCAATGTTTAATTGTATGTAATGCAATATATGTTTTGGCAATTTGTCTACCCAATGAAGTAGACAAAGCAAGGCAAGTTTATTTGTAAAGCACAATTTGTACACAAGGCAATTCAAAGTGCTTCGCACAACAGGAAAAAATCAATTAAAACTACAACATGACAGAAATCACAAAACAGTTGAAGACATAAGAGAGAAGAGTACAAATAAAACATTTTGCACGGCTAAAAAAAGCCTAGAATTGAACATTGTCAGAGTAGAGGCCTGCCTCACATCTTTAGGGATGAAAAGAACTATACTCTTAAGCCTAAGAATAGAATATATAGTGAATTTATGTCATAGGCTGTATGGCATCTGCACTAAATCTGTTAAATTCTCTTTTCCTTGATATTTGAAAGTATTGAAGCAAAAAGGTAGAAAAGTGCATGACATTTTGTATTTCTTCCCCCCATTTTGATATTTCCCCAGAGTTTTGAGCACTTATTGTAACTTCAGTTTAAGTTCCCCACAGACAGAATGACAGAAGAGTCCAGTGGGACCAGCTCCTCAGGGACCGGTCCCACAGAATGAGGGCCCAGTGACAGTGTCCAAGTGTCCGAGTGTCTGCTGCACTCATCGGGCTGTGACAGGAGCAGACAGCTGCAGGTTATGAGGAGTTTGCAGTATCACAAGCATGTCAACTCTGTGCAGGTACATGCAGTGACAAGGAAACAAGTTAACAAGTTAGTTATGCTTTTTACAATTGTATTCACATATAAAATACACACAATAAAATACACTTTGACACATCCTTCCACTTCAATGATGAATGGTCTCCAGACGAAATTCTAGAGCATGTTTCTTGTGTAGTGCATGGATTTCAGAGTGACATAACAAATAGCCATTCAAAAGTAAATATTCCATCTTTTGAATAGTCAAAAGTCTTCAAAATGGCACTTTGAATGGGAATTTCTGAACTACTGCAGTCAAAACTCACCATTGATCTGAGAAATTATACTGAAGTGAGTTAAAGGGGTTTGAGTTCAGACGACGTGCTGCTGAACCTAGAACAGAACGCATACAGCATCGTTTTTTCTAATGTCGTTTGTTAGAGATGTTTATCACGGGATCACTTCTACCATCAAAAGATAAATCTAAATGGACTGTCTAAAGTGGCCCTTTAGATATGCACAGGTGCTATAGACTGGGAATCCCCTGACACCAGTATGACATTATTATGACATCATTGTGGCATGAGCTTTTTGAGGTACATAACTGTAGTATTTAGAATATTATGTATTAATTAATATGGATTAATTCAATGGAAGAGACTTAGACTAGGCATTGTTGGTTACTTTATATGGAAGCCTGCGGTTATACAACACTGGCTTGAAGGCAGAAGTGCTTTTAGGAGCAAAATTACCTGCACTTCCTAAACAGGTTTATTTTTCTTCAGTCTTTGCAAACATTAATGGAAAAGGAAATTGTAATATTTAGCAAAGATGTACTTTGCTCCTGTACAGCTCATAACAACATGGGACAAACATTCACTATGACACTAATTCACCTTTCACTATGAGGATACCTAGTTCCTTGTAACTAAGTGTTCAAAGCGTCATCCTAATGTTTTGGATGTAACGAGAGGCAGGAAAAAAGTCCAAATGTTGTATTCAAAAGTATTGAGGATGAAATCAACATTAAAGGTCCCTGTGTAATCTTTCTGGTGGAGAGTCCACACCTGCATGTCTCCATAGAGATTACATGTCTTTGCCTAGAATGTTGCATAATATGACATTAAAGTTGTCAATCAAGGTTTTTTTTTGCTCAAAAATATCTTGACAAACACATGTTCTTACTCTAAGCGGGGTCGCCTCTCCACAGATCTGACCTGGAACAAAGCCTTGTGCAACATGTGTGTGTCCAGGGAGATAAATAAGTGGGTTGTATTTAAAAAAATGTTTTAGCTATTTTTTGTGAGTAACGATATTTAGACAATGTTTATCCAACAGAAATGTGTTAAAATACCTGTTTAAATGTATTAGTTGAGGTTTAATTATCAGAATATTTTTTTAAACTTTATTAACCACAAAAGTGCTGTATCTTATTAAGTTTTCATTTGTATTTAAATCTCTTTTTGTAATGTTTTTTTAAATTTAAAAAAATGTTTAAAAAAATAAAATTTTGCATATCAACATTCACAATATTATCTAAATTTAGAATAATATGCAAACATGTATTTCCCAATTCAACGCAAAAATATCAACTTGGAGACAGAGCATGTGGCGAACTACCCACGTAAAATAGTGCTTTAAGCACGTTATTATTGACATTCATTTCTCCCAAAGGATTTGACCCTCCATTTCTCTTGTGAGGTGACCAGTGTCCACTGAACCCGTACAGTAGACGTGTACATGTCGGGTCAGTGCTGTGACACATGAGGGAAAAGGAACCCGAGCACCTGGACAGCACCCAGCGTTGAGGCCTCATCAAGCGTAAAAGTCAACATGGCAGGACCACCAGGAATGACTGCGGAGTGAAGCAGCCTTCAGTATCATCCAGGCTTGTAAGACACGAAACAACCTTTTTTACTTTTGTTAACAGATCCAAATCAGGAAAAATGACATGTTTAATGTAAATCCAAACAGAAAAGTGGTTGCAAATCTCTTTTTACTCAATTGCTGAAAAATAATTGTGTTATTTTACAATTTTGTTTGAACAAGCACTCTAAATTTAACTCAAATATTGCTAGTCTATTGTAAATTCATTTGGGCAATATAACTCTTTTGTTGTATTGATAGGAGCTATGTCATATGTAATAAAATAATGTGTTATTTGGTTATTTGATTTGAAGTTAGTCTTGTTTGTTACGCTGTAAAGCCTGTTGACACTATTTTGCAATAATAAATGCTCAGAATTGCATCTAAATGTTGTTTTTTGTGCCAAATGTTCGACCCTATATTCCAGATGATGAATAAAGCAATAATGTGTTTTTATCCCTTGACCAGAGCCAGCATTCTTGGCCCTGCCTTGCAATTGTACTAAATCCACACAGACTACTAGACTACTAGATCCTATGCAAACTGTTTAAACAGAAGTATAGGCCGTTTTTAAACTTTCATGAAATCTGTAGAAAGATTTGCAAACACAGCCAGGACACTGTGAGGTAAAAATGGTTTATTTAAGGATAAAGATATACAAGACTTTTGTGCCCAGTTCGCAGACGGCACATTGTCTGGCCCGTCCACACCTTCTTTTGGGGGGCTGCTGTTTTATCGACTCTCCCAGGTTTTTGTGGTTCTTCTGTGTAGTTAGTGGCGAGGACACACTGCAGCACAGGGCATTGTCGACACACACACACACACACACGAACGCACACACACACACACACACACACACACACACACACACACGAACGCACGCACACACACACACACACACACACACTCTCTCTCGCCTCTCTCGCTGCCTGCAGTCCTGGGGGAGGATCTATTCCCTTCCAAAACACGCCACCGCCAGAGGGGCACACTGACCGCTCAAGCAGCACAGCGCCAGCCACCAATACTATGCTCACGCACTCAGGCACGTCCCTGCAAAGCCAATGCGACATTCGGCAAATTGATTAGAGAGCAGTGACTGACCACCTATAACAATGGTTAGCGTCAAAGCCAACTCCGTGCATGCATACAGAGCAAATTTACCTTTGAGATGGAGAAGTAATAGTTGCTGTGTGGCAGAAGTAGTAGTCGTATTAATGGTAGTAGTAATAGAAGTAGTAGTAGTAGTAATAGAAGTAATAGTAGTAGTAGTAGTAGTAGTAGTAATAGAAGTAATAGTAGTAGTAGTAGTAGTAGTAGTAGTAGTAGTAGTAGTAGTAGTAGTAGTAGTAGTAGTAATAGTAGTAGTAGTATTAATCACAGTACATGTAGCAGTGGTGGTGAAAAATAGTAGTAGATGTCTTGGTAGTTGTTCCAATGTGATATAATTAGTCTTAAAGAAACTCTGTAAATAAATACATAGCAAATTTACCTTTGAGAAATAATTGCAGTGGTGTAAGAGGTAGTAGCAATGTACTACTGGTAGTTGTAGTAGTAGTGGTAATAGTAGAAGTAGTGGAACGTAATACCGGTAATAGTGGTGCTAGTAGTATTTGTTCTAGTAGTAGTTCTTACTTCTGATGTGACATTCAGTTGATTAGAGAGGAGTGCCTGACCACTAACAACACTGATCAGCGTCAAAGACAACTCTGGTAAGTGCATATAGCAAATGTACTTTTGAGTATGTGATCGTAGCTGTGTAGTGGAAGTAGTAGCTGTAATAGTTGTAGTAGTAGTAGTAAGTTTTAAAACTTCCAATGCTTCATTTTGAAAATGTATTGTAGAACAGTGACTGAACACCTATGACAAAGAAGTACTTTTAACGTAGTAATAGTTGTGGTGGTAGTAGTAATAGTTGTATTAATAGTAATTGCAATGCGACTTGCATTACATTGATTTGAGAACAGTGGCTGACCACTAATATCTATGGTTATTAGCGTTGAACAACTCTGGTAAATGCATTGATTTACCTTTGAGTTGAAGAAGTACTTCCAGTAGTGTAGAAGGTAGTAATTAGTAATACAGGTAGTAGTAGTAGTAGTAGTAGTAGTAGTAGTAGTAGTAGTAGTAGTAGTAGTAGACATCAAATGGCTCAGAACTTGATGCTGATTTTGATACCACATTGAAAATAAAATAAAATAAAATTAACAAAAAAATGTATTATTATAATGACATTTTCCACACAAAATAATTGTACTTTCTCTAACATCACATGTGCTCTCAAACTAGTTCTGATATGGATCAAGACCATTGAAAAATGATTCAGGAAAGGATACTTCAAATGAGTATTGATACTAGTTTTAGTATTGATTATCTTGGATACCCTTGTAGTGGTTGTAAATGTATTTAATCCTCCCTTTGCTTGATCAGTAATCTCTGTTTGTTCTCTCACCTCCATCGTCTGTCTTTGTCCTACTCTACACTTCCTCCTCCCTTCAGCCTAACGTCATCCCGGCACATATCACTGCAGGCCGGTCGTTGCCAGATCCTGACACCTACTCCCAGCCTTTGACATGCTCCACTTGGTGTTACGAGCTTCACGTTTGCCACCTTAGCCGCCGCCGTGTGTGTGTGTGTGTGTGTGTGTTAGTCAAATGTGCAGAGAATGTACAAAAAGAGAGTTTACGCATTTAGCCTGAGTTTGTTAATAATTAATGTGTCACAGGTTCGCAAAATTGCCCAGCGTTTGTTCCATCCTCGTCTTCCTTTCTCTCTCCCTCTGGCCTCTCCTCTCTCCCGCCTTCACCCTCCTTCCTCCTGATAGCACAGACTCTTCCTCAATCCTACTCTCTCCCCAAACACTTGGCTGTTTCCAAAAAGAAGCCACGGCTCGACTGCATTGACCAGACATTGTTGCTGTTTCAATGTGAAAACATTCAAAAACTATAAATTGGTCAATCTAAAAGTATTAGAGGATTTTCTGCCATGACACTGTCCTATATTCCAAAAGTACTTTCAGACATGGACGCAAAAGATTTTTGTTGCGTTTGAACAAAACAACATCAGTTGTTAAGCATAGAAATCAGGACCCTAACTAAACTATTTAAACATATTACTGATCAAAAATTTTAAAAATGGGGGGAAATAAGGAAATTGTGTCACAGAACAATTTTTTTTAGATAATTCTGTTGGAAAAATGCATCATATTTTGTAATAACACCATGTCAAAGTGCAAACTATTCTCAGGGAAATACTTGCTGCTGGAGAACAATTCAATCTATGTGCTGTCGTGACACATATTCATGTGCAATTACTGTTGTGATCACATGCAATGGTATTTATGTATTTATTTGTCTATGGGAGTTTTTATTTATTTATAGGAGATCTTCTACTGAAAGTGTTTTTCAGACTTCCTATAAGTGATCTGTTCTTCTGTATCTACCTCTGTATCTACCTGCGTTGCACCAATGAAATTTCCCCATGTGGGACAATAAAGGAATATCTTATCTTAACTTGTGGCCGGCCATTATCATGTGTTTGGGACTGTCCTATTGTTCAAAAATGTTTGACTGAGATTAACAAAGTACTACAGACTGTTTTCAGTATTGACTTACTAACTTCAGAACTATGTATTTGGGCCTCAAAACGTCTGCCATGGACACAATGAATGGAGCATAGTTTCTTAGTTACAAACCGAGCCGACGATCAAGGACTGGACCGACTGTTATAATTATAATAAAGGACTGTTATAATTGTAATAAAGGACTGTTATAATTATAATAAAGGACTGTTATAGTTGTAATAAAGGACTGTTATAATTGTAATAAAGGACTTTTATAGTTGTAATAAAGGACTGTTATAATTATAATAAAGGACTGTTATAATTGTAATAAAGGACTGTTATAATTGTAATAAAGGACTGTTATAATATAATAAAGGACTGTTATAATTGTAATAAAGGACTGTTATAATTATAATAAAGGACTGTTATAGTTTTAATAAAGGACTGTTATAATTATAATAAAGGACTGTTATAATTGTAATAAAGGAATGTTATAATATAATAAAGGACTGTTATAGTTGTAATAAAGGACTGTTATAATTGTAATAAAGGACTGTTATAATTATAATAAAGGACTGTTATTATTATAATAAAGGACTGTTATAGTTGTAATAAAGGACTGTTATAATTATAATAAAGGACTGTTATAATTGTAATAAAGGACTGTTATAATTGTAATAAAGGACTGTTATAATTATAATAAAGGACTGTTATAATTGTAATAAAGGACTGTTATAATTATAATAAAGGACTGTTATAGTTGTAATAAAGGACTGTTATAATTATAATAAAGGACTGTTATAATTGTAATAAAGGACTGTTATAATTATAATAAAGGACTGTTATAGTTGTAATAAAGGACTGTTATAATTGTAATAAAGGACTGTTATAATTATAATAAAGGACTGTTATAATTGTAATAAAGGACTGTTATAATTATAATAAAGGACTGTTATAGTTGTAATAAAGGACTGTTATAATTATAATAAAGGACTGTTATAATTGTAATAAAGGACTGTTATAATTATAATAAAGGACTGTTATAGTTGTAATAAAGGACTGTTATAATTATAATAAAGGACTGTTATAGTTGTAATAAAGGACTGTTATAATTGTAATAAAGGACTGTTATAGTTGTAATAAAGGACTGTTATAATTATAATAAAGGACTGTTATAATTGTAATAAAGGACTGTTATAATTGTAATAAAGTACTGTTATAATTATAATAAAGGACTGTTATAATTGTAATAAAGGACTGTTATAATTGTAATAAAGGACTGTTATAATATAATAAAGGACTGTTATAGTTGTAATAAAGGACTGTTATAATTATAATAAAGGACTGTTATAATTATAATAAAGGACTGTTATAATTGTAATAAAGGACTGTTATAATTATAAGAAAGGACTGTTATAATTGTAATAAAGGACTGTTATGGTTGTAATAAAGGACTGTTATAATTATAATAAAGGACTGTTATAATTATAATAAAGGACTGTTATAATTGTAATAAAGGACTGTTATAATTATAATAAAGGACTGTTATAATTGTAATAAAGGACTGTTATAGGACTGTTATAGTTGTAATAAAGGACTGTTATAATTATAATAAAGGACTGTTATAATTGTAATAAAGGACTGTTATAATTGTAATAAAGGACTGTTATAATTGTAATAAAGGACTGTTATAATTATAATAAAGGACCGTTATAGTTGTAATAAAGGACTGTTATAATTATAATAAAGGACTGTTATAATTGTAATAAAGGACTGTTATAATTATAATAAAGGACTGTTATAATTGTAATAAAGGACTGGTATAATTGTAATAAAGGACTGTTATAAAATAATAAAGGACTGTTATAATTATAATAAAGGACTGTTATAGTTGTAATAAAGGACTGTTATAATTGTAATAAAGGACTGTTATAATTATAATAAAGGACTGTTATAATTATAATAAAGGACTGTTATAATATAATAAAGGACTGTTATAATTGTAATAAAGGACTGTTATAATATAATAAAGGACTGTTATAATTATAATAAAGGACTGTTATAATTGTAATAAAGGACTGTTATAATTGTAATAAAGGACTGTTATAATATAATAAAGGACTATTATAATTATAATAAAGGACTGTTATAATTGTAATAAAGGACTGTTATAATTATAATAAAGGACTGTTATAATTGTAATAAAGGACTGTTATAATATAATAAAGGACTGTTATAATTGTAATAAAGGACTGTTATAATTGTAATAAAGGACTGTTATAATTGTAATAAAGGAGAAGGAAGAATTTGCAAAATGGGGTAAAATGACCGGTACATTCTGACTAAATTTGGAAATGGAGATATTTGATAGACTTTGGACCAAATGGGCCTATCACGCCGGTTCTTAGTCAAGGGGTAAAAGGGGTCAATGCTAAATTAATCCTTTGCTCTAACCCTGTGTCTGATACAAATATAAGGGCATTACTTATTTGCATCTGTTCAAATTCCTGTACTATTGATAAATCACTGCTACTCTCTTTGTTTGTGGGCTTCATGGTGAATTTACTGTTGAAATAATGGTTTGGAAACAAAGATGCTCTGGTCTCCTCTTTCTCTGCAGTGACCAGACGTCTAAAGCTTGAGGGTGCAGGACTGCAGCAGGTGACACGGATTTCAATAAAAGGGATTAAAGATGTGGAGCGAGGAGAGGCAAAACAATGCTCACATTTAGGGATAAAAGATGAACCCTTCACAAAAATAATAAAAGTGATACACACAGATGCATTTGTTTTATATAATTCTGTCTCATATTGTATGTATAAAGGTGTTTTTATGTATTGGTTAATGTTATTGAATGTTTTATTTGTGTTTTAGTATCCTGTGTTTGTTTGCTGTTTATGTTGTATTGGGTTTTAACTTTAGGGTTTCCCTGTATAAATAAATAAAATGAATGAATGTTGGAACTGCTCTTTTACAACATATTGTGACTGGAAGTAGAGAGTAAATAGAAATGTATGTAATTTAGTTTCGAGTCATCCAAATGGCAGAAGTAATATTATTAGTATTCACCAATATTAGGAGGAAACGTACGTTTAGTAGCATGGGTGGAGAGACTAATTGGCACAATTTAACACTATTGTGTTCAAATCGTGTGGAAAATAGCTGCTAGGTGCCACAAATTGTACACATAAAGCCAAAGTGTAAATGTCGTCATCATTCTCGTACCTTGTCACCTGTCTGTTAATCACAGACACCTTTTCCTTTCAAACTAAACAAACCCTCTCCTCTCCCAGTCGCCTCCTACACAAAGCTGACTTACCTCCTGGAGTCTAAGCCCCAATGTCATCACAACCTCACTTATTCTCATAAAGGATCTACCACAGTAATTCATACTTAAAGTATGATTTAATTGATCATGTTGCAGAGATTTTCTTGTAGAAGGCGTGCGGTTTACGTTTCACTCACACCTCACTTTCACACTTCACTTTCCTCACCACACTAACCCCACAAATCTGCAGAACCACAACAAAAAATGTGAAATTTTACACAATCATGCTGTGAATCAACCATCAGATGATTATCTCTGCAAATTCAACATTAAGTCTCAGCGTACCTTGTGTCATGGCTTCTGAAACCAAGTAAAAGTTAAGAACAAACTATGTTGTTAAGTACTTGCCGCTACAGTTACTACAAGCATTACCCTGCTATTAAAGGGTGATTAAAAGGACTGTTGCCACATTCATTCTCCTGAACTCTAGTTTCCCACATACATTTAATAGACAATAGTACAGTGCCAATATCCTAGGTACACTTGAACAAGGCAATGGCCAAAGATATGGAGATGCATGTAGGCACTCACTGATCGTGGTTGCCCCAGTAACACTGAAGGATGGGCCAAATGCAGAGGACAAATTCAGAATCAGAAAGGGTTTATTGCCATTGTGAATTAACAAAATTCACAAACATAGGAACTTGTCTTGGTGATCATAAAACAATGAACAATAGTCAAAACAACAAGTCAAACGAGGAACAATTTAAGTCTACTATGGGAGGTACAGGTCCTGCAGAGATGGAAGTTTGCAGTCAATCACCTTCTCAGCAGAGCGAACAATGCGCTGTAGTCTTTGTTAGTCCCTGGCTGTGGCATACCAGCATACCACACGGTGATGGAGGTGAGGATGGACTCAATGATGGTTGTGTAGAACTGCACCATCATCTGGGCTGGAAGCTTGACTTTCCTCAGCTGCCGCAGGAAGTAGATCTTCTGCTGGTCCTTCTTGATGAGGGAGCTGATGGTGGGCCCCCACTTGAGGTCCTGGGTGATGGTGGAGCCGAAGAAGTGGCAGGAGTCTACGGTGGTGATGGGGGAGTCTGGATGACACAAACTCAAACTCAAATTGGAAATGGACAAATTTAAAAAATCTGGACTAAATGAGACTCTTATTTTGGACCTTGTGTGTTTTAACTTTTCTTTTCTTATGGTGCCTTTTTTTCCCCCCCATATGCCCATTTTTTCTATTCTCTGGCCATGTTTGTTTTTGTTTGTTCTGTGTTGCTTTTTTGTGGCTATGTGACATTTTAGAACTTACATGTATCACTCAAAGTATTTTTTTCATTTTTATATTTAATCACAAATAAGTACAGGGATGTGGGTAGGGATAGGTGGTAGGTGAAAACAAGAATTTTTGGATCACTCGAGCTTCAGTTGCGAGACAACACAAGATTACTCTAACATGCACGAATCAATCAAAATACAACTTTGAGTAAACTAATGATAAGGAACCCCCAAGGTAATGATGATAAAAGGTAATTAAAGTTGATTTTGCATAATGTTGTTGCCTTTAATGTATTTGAAGCTAATGTTGAATATTTAACAGATCATCTATGGACGCCCCATACCTTTCCTGCTGGTGCATTAGTCCAGGAGACCTCTGTAGTGAGTGGGTGGCAGGTGGCAGGCTCTTGACTCCTGTAGGTGGACAGTGGACCACAGGACGACCGGTTCAGGACAGCTGTGACATAATTAGGCCAGTAAACAAGCATGTGTCTCCACCATGAACACCTCCTCACAGCAGGACGCTCCTCCTCTGTGCTCCTCACTGTCAGGACGCTCAGGGCCAAATGGTCAAAATGAAAGAGACTCACATCATATTATGGGCCAAACAATGGACATGGCATTAGGTCTGCCACTCATACCAGGACCACTGCGCGCAGATTTACTATCACACAATTCATTCAATTCCAAAACAGAATCCACGTTGAATGCATATTATATTAATCTGAAAAGATCTCTGTAAGTAAGTAACACAGAGACACTGTCAAGTACTTTTAACAATGTCAGTTAATGTTCAAGGATAAAAAGGAACAAAGAAAGATTGATCAACTGTCTCGAACAACAAATGGACTGATGATGGAACAAGTTCATTGTAAATATGGTCAACGTTTTAAAATTGAATGCATACTTTATTGATCCGCAGGGAAAATGGACACAGTACCTCACAAATTGCAATACACTAACTAGATTAAGAACAGGTACTAACAAGATTATGTATTAATTAAAGTAGTAAAATATAATATAATAATAATATATATAAGACGTGTCAAATGAAGTTAAAAGTAAGGCATTTGCAAGCATTTATCCTCTGGTTATAGAAGATTGTTGAATAAGCAGCTTATTAAGGCTTATTCAAATTTTGTAGATTGTATTCATTGTTTTATATATTATTGTACATATTAACATACATGTATTTTTATGAATAGCTCATAAACAATTATAAGCATCTATAAACGCAATTGATTGCCTCCTAAGTGCATTAATAAATAACATGTCATTATTAATGCTGTTTAAGATGGGATGAGGAGGATGAGGAGGATGAGGAGGATGGGGAGGATGGGGAGATGAGGAGGATGAGGGGGATGAGGAGGATGAGGGGGATGAGGAGGATGAGGAGGATGGGGAGGATGAGGGAGATGAGGAGGATGAGGAGGATGGGGAGGATGAGGGGAATGAGGGAGATGAGGAGGATGAGGAGGATGGGGAGGATGGGGAGGATGGGGAGATGAGGAGGATGAGGGGGATGAGGAGGATGAGGAGGATGGGGAGGATGAGGGAGATGAGGAGGATGGGGAGGATGGGGAGGATGAGGGAAATGAGGAGGATGGGGAGGATGAGGAGGATGAGGGAGATGAGGGAGATGAGGAGGATGAGGGGGATGAGGAGGATGAGGAGGATGAGGAGGATGAGGGGGATGAGGAGGATGAGGAGGATGAGGAGGATGGGGAGGATGAGGAGGATGAGGAGGATGAGGGAGATGAGGGAGATGAGGAGGATGAGGGAGATGAGGAGGATGAGGAGGATGGGGAGGATGAGGAGGATGAGGAGGATGGGGAGGATGGGGAGGATGGGGAGGATGAGGGAGATGAGGAAGATGAGGAGGATGAGGGGGATGAGGAGGATGAGGGGGATGAGGAGGATGAGGAGGATGGGGAGGGCGAGGGAGATGAGGAGGATGAGGGGGATGAGAAGGATGAGGAGGATGATGAGGAGGATGAGGAGGATGAGAAGGATGAGAAGGATGAGGAGGATGGGGACGATGAGGGGGATGAGGAGGATGAAGAGGATGAGAAGGATGAGAAGGATGAGGAGGATGAGAAGGATGAGGAGGATGAGAAGGATGAGGAGGATGAGGAGGATGAGAAGGATGAGAAGGATGAGGAGGATGAGAAGGATGAGGAGGATGAGAAGGATGAGGAGGATGAGGAGGATGAGGAGGATGGGGAGGATGGGGAGGATGGGGAGATGAGGAGGATGAGGGGGATGAGGAGGATGAGGAGGATGGGGAGGATGAGGGAGATGAGGAGGATGGGGAGGATGGGGAGGATGAGGGAAATGAGGAGGATGGGGAGGATGAGGAGGATGAGGGAGATGAGGGAGATGAGGAGGATGAGGGGGATGAGGAGGATGAGGAGGATGAGGAGGATGAGGGGGATGAGGAGGATGAGGAGGATGAGGAGGATGAGGAGGATGGGGAGGATGAGGAGGATGAGGAGGATGAGGGAGATGAGGGAGATGAGGAGGATGAGGGAGATGAGGAGGATGAGGAGGATGGGGAGGATGAGGAGGATGAGGAGGATGGGGAGGATGGGGAGGATGAGGAGGATGAGGAGGGCGAGGGGGATGAGAAGGATGAGGAGGATGATGAGGAGGATGAGGAGGATGAGAAGGATGAGAAGGATGAGAAGGATGAGGAGGATGGGGACGATGAGGGGGATGAGGAGGATGAAGAGGATGAGAAGGATGAGAAGGATGAGGAGGATGAGAAGGATGAGGAGGATGAGAAGGATGAGGAGGATGAGGAGGATGGGGACGATGAGGGGGATGAGGAGGATGAAGAGGATGAGAAGGATGGGGACGATTGGTTCTGCTGCTGCAGATGAGGGAAGAGGAGACGGGAACAGTAAAGAAGACAACATGTGAGTGTTTATGTGTTCGTCGCAGATGTTACTTCCAAGAGGTCTTGTTCCACTTTCTTCTATATTTATCACTATTTTTTACGGCAACTATCTCAGCATTAAAAGTGGGAGGACGGCTGCAGCAGATTCATGTCTTGCTCAGGCAATCTAAAGGAGTTTGCGGGTGTTGGCGAGAGTGGAGAACTGTGGACCTTTCTCCCAGAGCATGAGTCACTGTTGGCAGTCCGCGCTCTCCAGTCTGATTGTCTTGTTGAGCTGCCTTTTGGCTTGGAAGAGCGCGCTCTATATCCTCCATGATAGTCAGGCCGCTTTTTTCTGTCCCGCTCAGTTCAAAATCATCGCCATGAAACCCTTTGTTGAAAATTACAAATTAAGATTTATCGCTTGGAACTAGAACTCCAAGAAAAAGGGAAAACACAGTGATGAGTTTTAGACAATATTCAGAAATCAGGTATTGTCCACAAACAATGTAATAATGTAATCACTGAAAACAAATGTCGTGTTAAATAAATACAAATCGAACATTCAGAAAAGACACTAGTCCATTCTCGCTTTGGTAATAAAACAGTGCCCCGACCTGGACTAAAACATCTACTTCAGGGGAAAAAGCTTATTACAGTGGATAACATATTCAAGAATAAATCCAACACATCTCTAATTTTTTCAACGACATTACATCTCCAAGTTTTAACACACGCCAAGCAGAGAAAGAAACAGAGGGTTCAGAAAAGATCTGTAGTTAATTCTAGAACAAACTGTACAGTAGCCTATAATGAGTGATTGGTAATAATGAAATCAGAATCAGAAAACTTCATTATTCCCTTGAAGGTCAATCCTGGATGGTGGACCTGTTTCTTAAGGCATGATCATTTGAAAGTAATTAAATAATGTGACAAATGGATGTTTCCAACTATATGTAATCTAACATTTCTATTATTCATATAACATGCAGAATGCACCATTTAGACCCCTGCCTTTGTTTCATCGTTGTACCTTTTGATAAATGTGATTTATGAATGAGAACTGGATGTTAATCATTTAGCCATTGTTGGGAGCACACGTTAAACCACATGAAGCCTTTACTTCTGAAAACATTTTTGAAATCACACAGTTCAAGGTCTCTTAATTTGTCTAACCAGAACTTTATCAAGATTTCCATTCATTTTCTTCCCTTCCATGATGTTTAATCCAAAATGAACGGGAATATTGTATTGTAATAGTGCTGTTTATCTTAGCTAAGCTTAACTTTTAGGAGTTTAAGTATCATTCTGTACATTTAAAGAAATACAACATCATTTTTTCTCATTCATAGTTTAGACCTGGAAATAATGACCGTCCTTTCGGAATACACACAAACAAACAACATTAAAAAGCCCACAGCAGCAGCCACAGGAGGTCACAATTTTAGATCTTCCTCTATAATATATGTCCCTCTCCAAATAGTATATGTTACTCATCTCCTACACAAAACAGTTTCCACTGACCAAAACATCAAACTAAAAGCACCGGAGGAGCAGGCAGTGAAAGTAAGATCACAGACTGGACATAAGTCAGATGGGACATTGCTGTGGGGAACCCCCTCAGAGAGTAATTGATTATGTTTGATATGTGTGGTTGAAACGTGTGGATTTTTACCCCATTTATACAAAGAAATAAGGTCTGATTTACAGTTCTTTAAGCACAACGAATACCTCAGAGCAAGATGTAACATGCATGATTGGAAAAACACCTGAAATAATCATTCATAATCATATAAACTCAATGTTATGTTGGGCTATTAACCTACTGTCTTTTTCTCCCAAAAGAGAGCAGCTTCATTGGTAGGGAAAGCAAAATATTGGCAAATTGCAAATGAGAGTTTCTGATTTTGTGGTTCATTTCTTGCTTCCCTTGACTTTTTAAGAGTTATGGTTGATTTTAGCGGCATGCACCTGTAAACATATTGAACTTCCTGAAGGAAAGTGAATGTGCACGTATCAACATTCATTATTTTGGAGTGCAACACCACATATTGTTTATTTTGGCACATAGCTAATAAACTCAAGTACTTCTGCTTGACTGTTAAACCTAAACTACTCAAACAACAGTTAAAGTAATATGAATATTTTAGCATTTCTCGTGAAATTCAGTGGATTTTATATCATGTCTTTTACAACTACATGTATCTGTACAATCCCCTCTCCTTCCAATGAATAGTAAATAGAGTAAAGGCATAATACACTTGATATACATAAGTTACACACTTGAGTTTAGTTTACAGAGCTTCTCTGTGTAATAACAGTTTTAACTCTGGGTCATGTTGTGGGGCTGTTAGTGCAAAGTAATAAGGAGCTAAAAGGTGGAACATGGCTGGTGGGGGCGGCAGCAGGGGGGTGCGCGACGTCAAAGCTATGATTAGCACGGAGCACGCTCGTATTGATTGGCACAGAGGAGACAGTGGGCTGCCTTCCACCACTCTGTAATGAGAAGGCCTGACCTCTGCTCGTCTGCAAGGTCAGCGGGCCTGCTGTAATTGCACTTCTTCTAATGGCGTCAGTCACGGACGCACCACAGCCTCAGTAATGACAATTACCATAATGTCACTGGACTCCACAGGGGCTTGTAATCAGTGCCACCTCTCAAGACATGTTAGTCAATTGCTCATACACAGGAGAAAAAGTATGTTTTACTCTCATATGTCTCACTCTTTACACATTTTCAGATCAGATCAGTTTTCTTCTCCTAAAGTCAGTCCGTAACCAACACACAGAAGGCCTGATTTGTGCTTGGACTTGGTAAATCAGCAGAATCCACAATCCACAGGTTTCACAAATGGTATGATCATAAAGCCCGAATGCCGGTTGTGAAGTTTGTAGAAAGAAAATATTAGTTAAAATGTTGGTAATAGCGTTAAAAACGTAAAACCTATTACCAGAATTTTTACTAACCAAACGTAAAGATTACTTTTTGTTTTTTTCTTTTCTTTCTCAAAAGGTCAGAAGCATCAGGACAGGCTAAAAGTTAGACTTTGTATTCACCAAAAACTAAAGATACTATAGTTTGAAAGGCAATATTAGAGCATATAGAAAGAAAAAGTTCCAATCTTGTCGTTGTGGTTCCCTGATAATTCAATCACAGATTTGAAACTACCGTATTTCTCATCTGCCTATGTGTATTTACATTTTGTTTGTTTTTTGCTTGATATGTGTGTGCAATTATGAAGCTTGGACTATGATGATCATTAGGAGGCATGATATTTGTTATTATAACTGTTTGTTTGTGCATTCCCTCATGAAACTAGTTCAAATTATTGGGATCTTCTAAAACAATGCCAAACGGCTCAGTGGGTGTTTTTAACAGCCCCATGTGTTCGGGAAATATTCACATTTCAGGCTGAAAAATCAATGCTTCTTTTTCTTAATTAGCCTAAAGGGGCTATACCCATGTAATAAACTAATATTTGTCTTGCCCCTGTACAGATAGGCCTATATCACAGCTCTTAAAAATAAAATTGCTGTGTACCTTTTGAATCTAATTGAAACGTTTCATCGCCCACGGACCATGAAGTAACACTGGTAACAGGCTAGTTGTTGTTAGCGCTGTAAACTTTGCTCTGGCCTATGAAAGTTGCTTATAAACTCATTCCTGTGAATATTTAGAATGCTAGAAATGTATTACAATAGTGAAGAAAAACTTTGGACCGCTGCAGACGGTTAAATATTAAAGGCGTAATGGACGATTTTTCGGTGATTTGAGAACGCAGGCGGAAGTGCACTCCCCCGTGCGGACTGATACAACACACACGTGCGTTTGTTTATCAGCGCGACGGATCGCATCGCATCTCTCGTCTCCTGTAGATTTCCGTCTTCTTCTGTCAGCTCGAACAGTTATTCTCCGTCTTCATTTTGTCCCGTACACTGAGGGAACTATATTACGATAGATCAATGCGCCTAGACACGCGGAAACGTGCTGCTCGTGGGGACGAGCCACACGCGGCTGCAGGTGAGCGGTAGGTGCGTTTTATGATTGACTCGTGGCAGGACTAATCGGCAGTCCACGCCACGAGGAAATAAGACTCAGATTTTGGTCAAAAAATCGTCCATTCAACCTTTAACTAGTTCTAGTTTTCATGTTTTTAAGACATACAAAATCAGGTACAGCACCGTCAAGTTAGCAATAATAACAACAACAGCAACATCAGTCTTACTTATTTACCTCACCTTTTTATAGCAATGGGGAAAATGGCCCAATATCCTTCTAATGCCATTCGGATTTCATTGTCGTTGTTTTCACATCATAAAAAATGGCTAAACAACATATTTGAAAGATGTGTTACCCGAAGTCAAATTGTTGTCAAATAACTACAAGTACAAGTACAAGAGCTGTGGGTGAGGATAAGGGGAAGGGTGAAAATTGAAATGTTATGAATATTCAAGCTGAATTGTACAACAGGATTTCTCAATCATGTATGAATCAAAATACAACTCTGAGTGAATTTATGATGATCATAAAAGTCAAACTTACATATTAAGCACAGATTATGATTTGCTTAAAGTTGCCCTCAGAAGTTGGAGGCACAGGACTTTCTCTGTGCTGTTGGTGTGAATGCACGGCACAGATGAGTGTGAACCGCTCAACACAGACTTATTGTCAGCTACAATGTAACTGGGCTGGCTGGCGGTCACCTGATGCACGCATGACTGCATGTCCTCTCTGAACTTCAGCCGCTCCATTATGTCATACGCTACGGCCGTGGACTTAATCTCAGCGCACACGATCAGGCCATTGTGTTTGGGTAAGGACTGTGAGAGAAGAAGTTATTTTTGACCTTTCTGTGACAGATTTACTGGTTGACAATGTTTTTTGTATTAGCAAGAACAGTCAAGCTGATCTGCAATGCTGACTAACCACTAAACAGTCTGGGCTTTTTAATATGTGTTATTAAATGTTGTTATTTGTAGAAAATCTGCAATTAGTTGTCAAGGTGGTCAATTAGATACAAAATGAATAGTTCCAGACCCAAGCCAAGTACCTAAACCCGATGAAGATTGTCAGGTGACAATATTGTGTCAATATTGTCAACATTACTTTTACTTATTTTTATTTTTAATCTGCTAGTTTTAATTTCTCACAATAAATAATTTCCTTATCGCTCAAATTTTGCATAGCTTCAAAGATTATTCGATAATCATGATTATTGTATAATAAAATAATTGTAAGATTATATAATCAGATTATATAATAATGGTCAAGCCAACAATTGTGAATAATTGTAAAACCGTGATGTTTCTTCTCACAATAATCGTACCACAAAAATATGATTTCTAAACAACATTCATGATATTATTCAAATGTATGTACCATATATTGCCCTCCTCTATATAAACCAAGCAAAAGTAGACAGAAAGGATGTTATTTTCTTTGCACCAGCCTTTGGCCAAGCCATTCTAAATAAAGAACAATCTGCAAAAGTATTTTAAAATTAATATCTATTTCACTTTCTCTGGATTTTTCAGTATCTTCAGTATTTACACACTTATTGCGAGTTATCTTTTAATCTACTCAGTGTCTTGCATACCTGAGCGGACGGAAGTTAACACAGTTTGTCCCAAAGTCTTCTGTGCCAGATTTACAACTGTCTCCCTAATTTTAGCGGGGTCACGTATTTAAGTGAGAGCTATAGGGTCATAAAAATCATGGGGAGGAAGAGGGGGAAAGTGCGGCGAGAAAGATGGGCCCGGGTAGGTGGTAGCTAAATCAGAGCGCACACAAAGAGGCAGGCGTCTGAGAGGTATTGACCCTCCATTGATCGCCAGACGCTGCGTGGAGGTATTGACCAGATAGAGAGACCCGGGGAGGCAGTGCTCAGCTCCACCGCTGAGAGGGAAAGAAGAAAAAAAAACAGCAGAAAAACAAGCACATACGCTGCTGCTGCTGCTGCTGCTGCTGCTGCCCACTCTGACCTTGTGGGCCATCGCTGTCCTACCCCTCCCTCTCTCCCCTTCGCCGATATAGTCCGTGTGTGTGTGTGTGCGTGTGTGTGTGCGAGTGTGTGTGCGTGCGCGTTTGTGTGTGTGTGTTTCCAGACCCCTGCAGAGCTGCACGCACAAAACCCACAGCCTTATCTGGACGAGGCCATTTCCTATCGCTCCTCTCACCAAGCTTCTGCCACTCCGGTAAACACTGCAGCACTAGTTTTTGTACCATCCACGGGGCCTTGAGTCGGGTCAGCGCATGCGCACTGGAATGCAACGCAAGCTCGAGGAACGGACCACCTTTTAATAAGCAACGTTACGCCACTGAATGCACTTCTTTGGCCTGTGGAATCAACAGTAACCTTGCAAGTGAATTAGCTGGTATTGTAGAGAGACAGTTTTGGTTTCAAGGTTAGGTCACGTTTGGTTTCTTTGTTGGGGATATCTTTGGTATTTCTTCATTTGCTTAAGGTTGCGTGTTCATTCAATGTATCAACAGGCGGTATCAGCAAAGAGAACAATGTCTCTTTCCTTGATTGCCCCTTGGTTACCGTCACACGACTCACATTTTTCAAGGTGCTAAGCGTTTTAAATGACCAAAATGGTGAATCGTTTCAATGGCAACCTCCAGAAGTTTTCAGTATGTGACGGAAGCAGAATCAAAACTTGACAATCGACGTTATAGTGTAACAACAGGCTCCATAGCATGAGCCAGAAGGCCTCAAAAGCATGCTGTAGATTTGACTGGCTAACGTACGGGGGATGCGAAAGCGGGGGGTGGACCCATACACAAAGACAAAGAGTTATGGGGCAGCGGACTAAAAGTAAAGGCTCGTCACCGTGTCGTCAGAATGGAAGTATCTTTAGTTGTAAACGTGGTTGAAAATATGTAAATGAGCACTGGGGAGCCACAGGAAAGTGGGCTCTAGCTCCGGAGTGGTGGAGGAGAGACGGGGCAGAAACAGGGGGAGAGGAGGGGGTCATTAAAGTGAAAACCAGGAGCCACATGGGAGGCAGAATTTTAAATAACTCCCTCGTAGCAAGACCAGCCCAGCAGCAGGACTGAAGCTCGCTCACTCTGCCCTCCTCTCTCTCTCCATCTCCCGCTCTCCCTCGCAGAGATGCAATTAATTCGGATCGAGCGTGCCAAGTGTGCAGAGATAGAGCGAGCAGGACGCGCCCTCGCACATGCAGCCGGAGGGAGGACACTTTCGCATTCCCCAGAACAAATACACACCCAGGCGTTAGCTGTGACCCAAACTTTAGCGCGTCGTTCCCACCTTGGGTTCTTTGGTAAGAGCTCAATCTTCGTCTGAATAAAAAATCTCCTCTCCCCGTTCTCCGCAGTAGCACCACCCAAACTTTAACTCACCACAGGGAGAGTGTGTTTTCAAGCACTGGTTTATGTGTGAGCCCAGCTGTTGCTGTTTGCCAAGGCCGCAGTAGAGGACTGCAGGTAAAGTCGGGTGCGCTGCTCAGAGCCGCGTCATGGTACACAAAGCACGTACCACGCAAAGTGCAGCGGGGAGTGTAGCTCAGGGCCAGGGAGGCCATCGATACCAGGGAAATTGATCGTAATCAACCAAGTTACAGAGACTGAGCTGGGATTGGCTGCCGACCATCTTCCTCCCTCCACTCCTCCTCCCTTTTCTCCTTCCACCATTTTGTACTGAGCTTCCTGATACATTTTTAGACCATTTTATAAAGTGTAAAGTTCTTATGAGTTGATATTATTTCGTTTTGCCCTTCTCAGCAAATCCTCCTGATTCAGATTTACTCTACACAAACCAATTCAAAACAAACCTGGAAGCTAAAATGACAAAAGCTGGTGGAAAATACTCTCTTTTGCGGCTACACTATAATTTCTCATTTGAAGACAGTGGCATACCTGGCAGAGCAGCTGCACCATTAAAAAAGCCTGGCCCAATTACAGCATAACACCTAGCCTTATGGTTTCCATGGCTCCACAGCGCATTCTCCTGCGGGACGCAGCGTGGAGAAACGAGCGTCTTATCAACCATCACCCTGGTAATAACACTCCCCGGAGCCTCTGCCGCATGTGTCAGACCTTAACGAGAACCCCGGCTGAAATCTCTCTCCGCTCCAGCCACAGCCATTGATTTGGACTTAATCTGCTCTGCGTGCTCTGCTCTGTGTGCGTGTGAGGGTGGAGGATGCTCGTCTTCAACTGAAACTGTTTATCGTTGTATATGATTTAGTGCATATAAGCAGTAAATCTCTGACTGAGTTTCCGATTTGTGTTTGGACATGTGGGATTTTTAAACACGCTCTTGTAGTTTTTATAAACAACTAATGGCAGCATGTCCATTAGGTTTGTACACTAGTCCTACGTGCTACAGAGTGAAATAAAAAATGATGTTTAACTTTTTGTTAACAAATGAAATCAATAACCTTCATTTATCAATGTTAGGTCTTGCACAGTACCTTTTCTTTCTTGATAGTATTTGAAGTATTTTCAAATACTTGGCCGGAGCATCACAACAATAGGCCACTTTGAAAAATCTGTACTGTCCTCTAATTGTGAAAAATGTAGAGACTGAAGCTCAAGCATCAAATAAACCTCAGCAAACTAACACTTGAAGTACATAATCTCTTTTAGTTTTTACCTAGTTTATGTTACACGAGCTTAAAAGAAATTAATGTCTGACTTCAGTATTTTCTGCACCATCTTAGCAAAATGACTCGACGGCATAACAAGTGACCACCACCACATTCTGCTCCATAACAAGTGACCACCACCACATTCTGCTCCATAACAAGTGACCACCACCACATTCTGCTCCATAACAAGTGACCACCACCACATTCTGCTCCATTACAAGTGACCACCACCACATTCTGCTCCATTACAAGTGACCACCACCACATTCTGCTCCATAACAAGTGACCACCACCACATTCTGCTCCATAACAAGTGACCACCACCACATTCTGCTCCATAACAAGTGACCACCACCACATTCTGCTCCATTACAAGTGACCACCACCACATTCTGCTCCATTACAAGTGACCACCACCACATTCTGCTCCATAACAAGTGACCACCACCACATTCTGCTCCATAACAAGTGACCACCACCACATTCTGCTCCATAACAAGTGACCACCACCACATTCTGCTCCATAACAAGTGACCACCACCACATTCTGCTCCATAACAAGTGACCACCACCACATTCTGCTCCATAACAAGTGACCACCACCACATTCTGCTCCATTACAAGTGACCACCACCACATTCTGCTCCATAACAAGTGACCACCACCACATTCTGCTCCATTACAAGTGACCACCACCACATTCTGCTCCATAACAAGTGACCACCACCACATTCTGCTCCATAACAAGTGACCACCACCACATTCTGCTCCATAACAAGTGACCACCACCACATTCTTCTCCATAACAAGTGACCACCACCACATTCTGCTCCATAACAAGTGACCACCACCACATTCTTCTCCATAACAAGTGACCACCACCACATTCTGCTCCATTACAAGTGACCACCACCACATTCTGCTCCATAACAAGTGACCACCACCACATTCTGCTCCATAACAAGTGACCACCACCACATTCTGCTCCATAACAAGTGACCACCACCACATTCTGCTCCATAACAAGTGACCACCACCACATTCTGCTCCATAACAAGTGACCACCACCACATTCTGCTCCATAACAAGTGACCACCACCACATTCTGCTCCATTACAAGTGACCACCACCACATTCTGCTCCATAACAAGTGACCACCACCACATTCTGCTCCATTACAAGTGACCACCACCACATTCTGCTCCATAACAAGTGACCACCACCACATACTGCTCCATAACAAGTGACCACCACCACATTCTGCTCCATAACAAGTGACCACCACCACATTCTGCTCCATAACAAGTGACCACCACCACATTCTTCTCCATAACAAGTGACCACCACCACATTCTGCTCCATAACAAGTGACCACCACCACATTCTGGTCCATTAAATCTCTTAACAACGTCTAATATAGTGAGTTATTGATAAGCGACATTGTGTCACACCTTCAACCTGAAATACAGTGGATATAAATCCAAAAGGCCAGAAGGTCAAATCTGTGAGATGTTAATCAAATGCTGTATTGTTTGTAACAAAACCATGGACACTGATGGTGTGGAACTGTAGCATGTACAGTAAGTGGCTTGAAAAGTATTCATACTCAAGGAATCTTTCCACATTTTGCCATGTCACAACCACAAACAATACATTTTTTGTGGAAGAACAACACAACGCGGCACACAATTGTGAGGTGGATGGAAAATTACCTGTGGTTTCCAGAGAATAAAACTGAAAAGTGTAATGTGAGTCAATACTTTGTGGAACCACCTTTCTCTGCAATCGCAGCTGCATGTCTTTTGGGGTATATATCTACAGACTGAATCTTTGCCAGTTCCTCTTCACAAAACAGCTCAAGCTCAGTCAGATTTGATGGAAAGTGTTTGTAAACAGCAGTTTTCAGATCTTTCTAGATTCTCAGTTTGATTTATGTCTGGACTTTGGGCCAGTCTTACACATGAATATGTTTTGTTGTTTCTATTGTAGCTGTGGCTTTATGTTTATGGTTGTTGTCCTGCAGAAGGTGAACCTCTGCCCCAATCTCAAGTCTTTTGCAACTCAAACAGGTTTTCTTCCAAGATTTCCCTGTATTTGGCTCCATCCATCTTCCCATCAACTCTGAGCAGTTTCCCTGTCCCTGCTGAAGAAAATTAGCCCCACAGCGTGATGCTGCACCACCATGTTTGACTGTGGGGCTGGTGTGTTCAGAGCCATGTGCCGTGTTTGTTTTTCCACCACACACAGAGTTTAGCTTTTAGTCCAAAAAGATACATTTTGGTCTCAACAGGCCAGAGCACCTTCCACCACATGCTGTGTCCCCCACATGGCTTCTGGCAAACTGCAAACAGGACTTCTTACGGTTGTTTTTCAACAATGGCTTTCTTCTTCCCACTCTTCTATAAAGGCCACATGTGTGTAGTGTGCACTACACACATGTGGCTAATAGACTAATAGTTGTCCTGTGGACAGAGTCCCTTTCCACCTGGGTCCACCTGGGTCTCTGCAGCTCTTCTGGGGCTCTTGGCTGAATCTCTGATCAGTGCTCTACTTGTTTGTTTTGGTGGATGGCCATGTCTTGGTAGGTTTGTAGTTTTCTGGACGATGGATCGAACAATGCTCTCTGAGATGTTCAAAGCTTGGGAAATCTTTTTATAACCTAAACATCTTAATCCCTGACCAGTCTGGTGTGTTCTTTGGACTTCATGAGTCCAAAGAGATCCCCAACATTCTCTTCTCAAACTTCTATGGCCCTTCATTTATACTTAATATAATAATAATATATGATATATATATTTAATATATGTTTCAAATGGGAATGGAAGACACTTTCTAGATTACCATCCGATGACAAAAAGCACAATGAGCTGCCAAGAGGGAGCCAGATTTAAAAAAAAAAAAAAAAGATATGTCAAGCATGAAGGAAAAAAACACAACGCCAAGTATAAAGTTTGGAACTAAACACGATTGAAAAAAGTTTACATTCAAATGGCCACTATTCATTCAGTGCTTTTCCACCTTCAAGCCACTTAAAGCACTTTACATCAAGGAACCATTCACACAGAAGTGAACTCAAACACCCGCAGACAGGTTAAGTGTCTTGCCCAAGGACACAAGACATGTATTCACAAAGGGGGAGCTGGAAACACTATTAATTGTACTGATCTAAAATGTGTCACAGCCCTCGTTAAGTGAGGGCAAATCAGAGTATTAAAGGTGTTACGCAGTTACGCTTTCATGAGAGGGTCTAATTAATTTATGCTTTTGGTTGAATTAAACATAATAAGCTAAGTTTGAAAAAGTATATAACTTTTTTGTTATAAGGGCTTGGTGGGCAGTCAGTGCGTGGCATGCTTTATAGTTAAGTCAATGTAGCTTTAGTGGAAGCTTTTGTAGCTGCACAATCGAAGAGGAGATTTTTTTTTCATCTATCCGGACATTGATCACAAAACCGACCAAACATCCATCTTAAAAGTGGTTATTGACTTGATTGATTTTGGTTCGATCCTGAAGCTTGTGAAAAACGCGACACAGTGATGCATTCAGGGACAAAACTGGGGGAAAAAGTGTATGTATCCGTAGTTTGTAATAGATTAAAAGTGTCTATTGCGTGAAAGAAACTGAATTTTGTAACTCCTTCGGCATCATGACAGAAATATCAAAACCTAAAGCATTTCATTCAATATGCAGATTATTTTTAGATGTTCTTTTAGATAATTATTTGTAGAATATTGCAATAATTGTATTATATTTAAATATATATATATATATATATATATATTATTTATCTGACTGCAGACCTCTATGACCCTGCGCCTGGACCAGGATGCACCCAGTGTCTCTATGTATCATGATTTTACTCTGTAGAAACGAGCTGTGCTCTCTTTATTTTTAGCAAAGCACACCAAATATTGTACATGTAATCACTAAATAAATTACTAATCTGAAATCAATCAATAAAACTGGAGACTTCAAAATTGGAAAATGTCCATAGGAAGGATCAGAAATGTATTTTAATTGACGGGAGAAAACAGAGAATTAATACTTCTGAAGGTACAGTAGTTTCTCAAGAGTGGTGTACAAAAGTATAAGTATAAACATTTTAATTTATGGAAATATACTTTAATATCCGAGCTTCATTAGAAAAAAAAAAAAAAATCAATGCAATTTGGTGGGGAAGAAGTTTGAGCCATCCAGGCCAACAATTTTGGCCTTTAGGGAGTGTTCCACCAGGGTTTAAACGTCATCTAATGTATCTCAGGTGCTACAAGATGACAAACGTCATCTAATGTATCTCAGGTGCTACAAGAGGAGGATGGAGGAGCAGCTGCAGCAAAAGAACATTCAGGGAGTGTGGAGGAGCCTGAAAACCATCACGGGCTTCAAAATCCCCCCTGCCCAGACAGAGGGGGAAATACAGTGGGTGAATGATTTAAATGCTAACTTCTTGAGGTTTGATCGGTCACCCGCCCCTCCCCCTGCACAGCTGCATGCTCCCTCTTCCACAGCTGGACAATGCCCTGCATCTGTTCCTCTTCGCTTATCTGCCCCGGACCATCAGCTCCCCACTTCGCCTGGACTCACCCATCCCCCCAGCACACGGTCCCCCTGCCAACCACTGACTGTCACAGCAGCACAGGTGAGGAGTGAGCTGAAGAGGATTAAAGTGAGGAAGGCAGCAGGACCTGATGGCATCAGCCCCAGGCTCCTTAAGTCCTGCGCAGATGAACTGTGTGGAGTTATGGAGCATGTCTTCAACATGAGCCTGAAGCTGAGGGTGGTACCACAGGTCTGGAAGACCTCCTGTCTGGTACCTGTGCCTAAGACACCGCGCCCCAAAGACCTCAACAGCTTCAGGCCAGTGGCTCTCACGTCCCACCTGATGAAGACACTGGAGCGGCTGGTCCTGGACCACCTCCGCTCCACCGTGAGCTCAGCCATGGACCCGCTGCAGTTTGCATATCGGCCTGGCATCGGAGTGGAGGACGCCGTCATCTCCCTGCTGCAACGCTCTCTCTCTCACCTGGAAAAGCCTGGCAGCTCTGTGAGGATTCTGTTCTTCGATCTTTCCAGCGCCTTCAACACCATCCAGCCGCTGCTCCTGAGGGACAAGCTGGAGACGGCTGGTGTGGAGTATGACCTGGCAGAGTGGATCCTGGACTACCTCACAGACCGACCCCAGTTTGTGAGAGCCCGGGACTGTGTGTCTGACACTCGGACCTGCAGTGTGGGGGCGCCCCAGGGCACTGTCCTCGCGCCCTTTCTCTTCACCCTCTACACTGCAGACTTCAGACACGACACGGACAGCTGTGTCCTGCAGAAGTTCTCTGATGACTCTGCCATCATCGGACTCATCACGGACGACGATGACGTGGAGTACAGAGGACTGGAGCAGGACTTTGTGGACTGGTGTCAGCGGAACCACCTCCTCATCAACGTGGGGAAGACCAAGGAGATGGTGGTGGATTTCCGCAGACGCCACCCCACTGCCCCCTCACCTGTGAACATCCAGGGACGGGACATTGAGAGAGTGGACTCATACAAGTACCTGGGTGTTCATCTGAACCACAAACTGGACTGGACTCATAACACAGACGCACTGTACAGGAAGAGCCAGAGTCGGCTCTACCTCCTGAGGAGACTCAGGTCTTTTGGAGTGACAGGGCCACTCCTGAAGACCTTCTACGACTCTGTGGTGGCGTCAGCCCTCCTGTACGGTGTGGCCTGCTGGAGCAGCAGCATCACAGAGAGGGAGAGGAAGAGGCTGGACAGAGTCATCAAGAAGTCCAGCTCCGTCCTGGGCTGTGCTCTGGACTCGGTGCAGGAGGTGGGGGACAGAAGGGTCCTGGCTAGATTCACATCTATGCTGGACCATGAGTGTCACCCCCTGCAGGACACTCTCTCCGCTCTGGAGAGCAGCTTCAGTGAGAGACTGATCCACCCTCGCTGTGTGAAGGAAAGGTTCCGTAGGTCTTTCCTTCCTGCTGCTGTCAGACTTTATAACAAAAACTGTTAGTACTGAACACTCGCAATACTGACCTAACCTAATACTGATGTGCAATTCTGTCATATGTGCAATTGCTGTTGGAATTCATGTGCAATTCATGTGCAATTACTGGGAAATTCATGTGCAATCTATGTGCTGTCGTGACACATATTCATGTGCAATTACTGTCGTGATCACATGCAATGGTATTTATGTATTTATTTATTCATTTATTTGTCTATGGGAGTTTTTATTTATTTATAGGAGATCTTCTACTGAAAGTGTTTTTCAGACTTCCTATAAGTGATCTGTTCTTCTGAATCTACCTCTGTATCTACCTGCGTTGCACCAATGAAATTTCCCCATGTGGGACAATAAAGGAATATCTTATCTTATCTTATCATTATTATTTTTAATTACTACATTGTATTTATATAGCTCTTTTCCTTCTTCAAGGTACTCAAAGCACTTTACTGGGCAATGTGGGTGAAGTGTCTTGCCTAAGGACACAACAACATTCCTTCTAGCGCCCCACTGTGGCACCTGGTGTCTCCCATCCAAGTACTAACCAGGCCGTGTCCTGAGATGGGGTATTGGCAAGCCGGTATGGCCTTTGGACTTAGATATCCTCAAACTGATGAAGATCAGTCATATCTGTGTCTTTGGGGTCACACAGTTTGGTGGTTTGGTAAAACAGTGACCAAAGAGGAATGGGATGATTATGTCACTGAAACGTGATGAGGGTCAGTACTTCAAAATGTTCAATCTAGCTTCAAAACTCTTGAGAAACACTGTTTTGAATAGGGTCACAGGGGCAATGGGACTTCATTGGTGGAAGTGGGCACATTGTATTAATTGTATGGTGTTGAGGGTTATCTAAAAACATATTTAAGGGGCAACTAAGAAATAAAAGGTCAGTAACTGACCTGATGATATTCACAGCATCTTAGATGGAGTTTGTCAGTGAAAGTGTTTCTATAGGTCATGTGTTAACATAAGCCCCAGGTCTGTAATGGTAAAGGTTAGGGAAAAGGGTTGGCTTTTTAATGTTAATAATGTTAACTTTTGTACCCATAAACATGGAGAAATCACAGACTTGTATCAAACATTTGCACTCTTTTAGCAGTATGGCCGCCGTTTGTTTACTATCATGGACCTGTGGGTGGAGGTGAGTCACATGAGGGCCAATCTTGTTGGAGTCTGTGGCATAGGGTCATGTGGGCCGAGGGCTGCAGCCAGATGTCGCTCTTTTTTCTGAGGGTTAGGGCTAGTATGCAGAATGGTCTGGGGCAGTAGTTCCCAAACTAGGGGAAGGGCCGTGCACGTCATTCTTGTCATTTAAGAAACACTGGTCCAGAGGATTTAGTGAAGCAGAATTTTCAGATGTGGAGTAATACCTAGTCATGCACTTTTAAGTCTCCTGATCAATTGGTCACTTGTTGGATGCAGGGTCCGTGCCGTTGTCCTCATACACTGACCTGGACTGTGCTGCTGTTTCTTCCACGGTCTGCATTTTACAGGCAGCATTCCTTGCCGCTTAACAATTGGGCTGCATCAGTGCCTGCTATCTTGCGCCGGAGGAAGGAGCAGGGGCCAGCCTCGTGCGTGCGGGGGCATTCGAACGGCGTGTGGGGGAGGGGCTCGTCTGCTGGCAGCCAGGGCAGGCAGATCAGTGCGGCTCAGTGTCTGCGAGGCGCTGATAAGATTCCAGGATTTTCCCAGTGTGACAGGCCTGCTCACCAAACCGTGCACCACCTCCACGCATGGGGAAATATGCCACCACCACCTGACCCCCCCAAAACCTCAAACCTGAACAAACACAAACTACCCTTAGTTCAACTGAGGATAGTGAAATCACAAACTAGAGTAATCTTGAACGAGTCGCTTTTATTCATCAACATATACAATAAACTATGAAGTCCAACATCAAAGTATCTATGCTGACAGCAAATTCTGGACGTTTAGTGTTAGATCCTTGACTCCAGGGGAACGGAGCAACTATCTATAACCTGTTCCTACACTGCACTGTAGGGTTGTGTTCAAAATATCGATACGGCGATATATCGTCACGGACTCCGTATCGATACACGTATCGATATTGTTTTATTTAATTTTTTTATTTAAATTTTTATTTTTATTTTTGTGGCCCGTAGACTTTAAACGAGGTGGAATAGTACTTTTGATCTGCTGTTTGTGCTGCTCCTCTCGGCCGAGGTGAGAAGGAGCTGTGGACCTGATCAGAAGCTGATCTGTGCAGAAGATGCTGCTGCAGCATGTTCAGACCATGACAATTGTTTAAAACATGCAATACTTTACTAGAATGTGTTCCATATATTTCTATTTGGATCAGTTGGTTGGATGTAGGAAGTTATTAGAGCAGAATGGGTTTATAAATAAGTGCTTTGTGGATAAACATGAAATTTCATACATTGTCTTATCCAGAGTAAAAACATTACCCATTTGGTACATTTTTAAAACCCTTTTTTCAAAAATGTATCGGGATATCGTAATGAGGGAATTGTATCGGAATATACAAGTATTGGGATACGTATCGTATCGCGAGGGTCTTAGGGCAGTACCCAGCCCGACTGCACTGGGAGGACAAGTGCAAATGAGCTCATCTAAGTGCTATGATGCATTGGACTGCTGCGCTACACTTAGTGTTTTTGTATCTGTCCATATTCAAATAAACCAATGTATGAATAAAAAATAAATCTGATTGTGATTGTTATTCTATACATTATGCATTTAAATAGTTTTTTTCATGTTGAGAGGAAACTAATGTCCCCTTGTGGGACAATAAAGAGAGATTCAATTATTAAAAAATAATTCAAATTTTGCACATTTTTTGGAGTTAAAACATAAATAAATTAAGCCTTGGATTATCAACAAATCCTTCTGTGGAATTTGTCACAATACCATAACCTTATACTATAACCAATTAGGGCTAGATCGGGCCTTTCTTTGCGGAGTTTAAATGATTTTCTCCATGGATGGGTTTCCTCCAGTCTCCGGTTTCCCTCATCAACTAAAAACATGCACCAGGTAAAATCTTCAGCGGAGGTCCTGACCAAGCTGAGTTCAAGATCTGGTCAGGTGTCGCCAGCGGGACAAAGGTAGAGAATGGGACAAAGGTAGAGAAACAATTTAATCCAGAGCATATTATCTAGCACCAACCATTCTGGAATATTTCCTCTGAATTGTTGGGGCAATAATAATAGTAGAGCCATGTTCAACTGAAGTTTTGCATTGCTAAGACTGGGCCTGAGAAGAGGAGGTGTTTTGGGCTTTAGGTGTGAGCAGACACAGTCAGCCGACACATTTGGACGTGGATAAGTGAGAGCAGGCCTCATTAAAACACACTGTGGTGAGTATCACACACTTTTAGTGTAATTACTATCTGTTGCCTCAGGTTTGTGACGCCAAAGTGAATTTCCATTTCCAAGGAAGTGAATGTGCAAAAAGGCATTTATTTTCAGTGAACATGTCCCGACACCAGAGCTTGGAGCTGAAGGACTTTGACAAATGAGTGTGGCAAGGTGTGGTTTCAGGTGACACTGCAGCCTGTGCTGGGACATTGTGTGCAAAAAGTTGTCAGGTTCTTAAGCAAGTAACTTAAGCAAAAAAAATCATGTCTGTTATTACAGCCTACATCTACTGACCCCTTTAAAACCGTGTTTCCAGAACATATAAAACAGAATAAATGTGCGGTGTATGAGCGTAGTGAACAGTGTGCACTGTGTGGCGGCCCCTCCCTCTCTGGATGGCAGGTCAGCAGTGAGCTGTGGCTCAGAGGAGGTGAGGACGCCGCGGTGCACATTAATAATGAAAGGCCTCAGTCGCCCCCCAAACACGCACACTTTCATTGCCATGGCGATGGCACCAGCCCAGCGCTGTCACCGGGGGGGAGCAGGGAATATAGCTGCGCTCCGCTCGCCTGGCCAAGCCGATCACGAGCTCATACACAGACCACCATACTGGGCTGCGTCTCAGATATGCACTAATTAAAGCCGGCCTGGGCCAGACTGCAGCACAAATCTGCATTTTACGCCTCCACCTGAATAAGAGTCAGCTCCACCTGAATGAAAGCAGCCTCCACCTCTTATTCAGGTGGAGCTGACCATTAATCACAATTCAAGTCATCCCCAGCGGACTAAGTATAAGGTGTATAAGAATAGGTCCACCAATAGGCTAGGGCTGGGCCATATTGACAAAAATGTATTCTCAATATCTAAGAGAATCCTGAAAACGATAGTCAGACATTATTCGATCCAACTAAATTATATTGTTAATACTGTAAAATGTAATTCAAAAGAGTCATTTTTAAATTCAGCTCTTTCTGTAGCATGTTTTACTAGCCACACCTCTAGTATAAGCTCCACCTTCATAAGAGTGGGCTCCATCTGTCAGAGGAGGTGAAATGGACACAATGAACTGTTGCGGCACCACCTTAAAATGCTTATGGATTAGGTCTTCAAGTTGACCTGAACTTCAAGATTAAGCTAAATTATAATATGTAACTTGCATGATTTTAACATCCATTAGGACAATTGATTTCATATGAAACAATGCAGTAAAAAAGATCTAAGCTCATAAAGTAATTTCTTGATGTTTACACTCCAGGAACTCGCAGCAGAACGTGTTGAAATCTGCTCGTCAACTTCTGTAGCTTGATGCGGACATCATGGTACCAGTTAGCATTAGCATAGCATGACTTAATTGACTGTGTATTTGATATGAAGGGTTTATGGCCAAAGAAAGAAACACTTTTTTTGATTTGGTGGGAAACTTCATGTTTTCATTTGGTCAAACCTGCTGTTAAAAACAACAACATGCAAATGGACAAGTAAGCTAGACAAACAATGTGAATTTTGACACAAATACATGCATTCCTTTTTATTCACAAAACCAGTCAAATTTTCTAAACAAATACAAAGTTCTTAAAAGCTGTAGCTATCCAGCAACTTAAAAAAAACAAAAATAAAACAACCAATAATAAAAATGTCGTCAGTGCGTTCAGTAGAGGAGACTCAAGTGCTGTCTCTTAGTGCTTTTGCCCTGAGCAGTGTTGACACGTGCTCAATGGGGCTGTATAGAAACATAAGGCTGCCAGTTTTACAAAGAAAAATAAGTTTGGGAAATGCAGAGATGGGCTTATTAAGGACATTACAGTAGTGACAACCTGGCCTCATTTTCAACCCAAAGTCAATCCCAAATCTACAACAACAGCCAGCAATAAATCTGAAAATAAAATTGGACAAAATGAGCCATGTTTGTTGAAGAATTACAATAAGGTTTGCCACTAAGGTTTTTAAAATATAGCTGTAAATTTACATTCTCTACACAAGTACTGTTCTTTTTCCACACATGAACAACAAGAACACCAAACACAGAAATTAGTTGATTGATTGTCCAAACCTGGTATCCATTTTATGTTTGAAGCAACTGGGGGTAAAAAAAAACAAAAAAATAAAAAAAAACAACGAAATAAAAAAAACTGCTGGAAAACGAGACAACAAATTACCAAAATAGAAAAAGGGAATGAATGTCGCCAAAGATGCATTTTTACGATTCATTTTTGGTTCAAGGAATAAGTAGGTGCATCCATTACCAAACAGTTTTTCGTAATTTTTTTAAACATTTTTTTCTCTTCTTTTTGTCTTGTTTTAGTTTATTAGCCAGTGTCTATTTCTGGAGACAATCCAAGAGTTGGCATTGCACTTGATGGCAGAGCTTTGGGAAGGGAGCGCAGGAGGAGGCGAAGTCCTACTGGAACCACCGGAACGCCGCCCCCGTAGGAAGCATCACCTTCTTGGAACAACATGGGACACAGAGGGGGAGAGAGAGAGAGGGGGAGAAGGGAGAGAGGAAGCAGACATTGTTAATGGAAAGCAACACCTTTTTTTTCTGCTTGCAAATAATAATACCTCCCCAAACACTTAAATTCAATTCACAAATACCTTTTGACATGCAAACTGTAGTTGCAATGTATTATACGATTATTGATACTATGCAGAAAATGGTCTATTGTGCTGATTTATAACTACTAAATTAATTAACAGTGTTTTCCCATTTTGACAACTTGACAACTAAGCTATGCTGTGTTTTAAAATGTCAAACTTAGGCTCAAGAATGGCAACAGAACAACAGTCAATTACCGTCACCATAGTTTTTATCAAACGTGTCCATATTAAATGAGGACACAGTTAGACATTTTATTACATTTATCTTATATAAACTAGCTTTCCAAATGGCCATTATTAAAAAAAAAAGTGTATTATCTGATTACTGGGTCATTAAGATAATTTAAGTGACATGCAAACTGCAACATTTGATATAATAATAAGAGGATCAGAAGATCAGAAAGAAATCAGATTACTCACATCAGTCTTTGCTATAACATGTCATTTAATAAACTTAATAAACTCCAGAAATCTGATAATAAACCGATTTTGAGTGCGCATGTCACCGCGGTTAGCGTCTGTAGTATCAGATTGGACTTACTTCCTTACTTTCATGATTTTGTCCTTTAGAGTTGTTAAGCCAGAAAATACTCATGATTATATGTTGGATCGTTAGAAGAACATTTAAATAAAATCATGAATCCAGCACTAAAGGATTTGTTTCTCTGTGAGAATCTGATCTTCGAGGAATTTATTGAAAATGTCTTCATCATGTCAGGGCACCACATGGGCCAGTGACACTGTGACGTCAGGCACACGTTTATGGACAAAACAGATGCTGATTAGACTATTCAGTTTACATTGTGGGACAATACAGGCAACACTATTGGACTATTAAAGTGAACTATTGACTGGAAACATAGCAAACCATTACATAGCAACCATTTTAGTTTAATCATTTGTCATCCCCCAATTACTCACACTAAATGTAAGTTTAGCAACTACTGCAGGGGCCTAAAGTAGAGCACATGTGGTCAGTTTTAGGCCTGACAAGCGACGAACAGCACCGACACATTCACTATTACATGTATTCACTATGGCCAATTGAAAGTCATCAATTCATGAGACACTGTTTATTTATCATATTTTTACATCAGTAAAGTTGGAAATGACAGAAAGTAGTGCTGAGTTCTTAAACAGAATCCAGTCTATGTCATCAACAAACGACATTCACAATTTACACACAACGGACACCATTTTTGGACTGTCATTGATATTATTATTTGTCTAATCATAGCTATTGTGTAATTTCTATGGCTTTTGGCCCTTGTTTACAATATGGTTGCTAGGTAACAGTTATAGAATTACCTCTACCTATGTCACATCTGCTCATGTCCAACCAGTACGTAACATTATATATGTCACCAAAATGGTCAAACTGAGGAGAAATAGGCAAATATATTTTTGGTCAAATCTTAAATATAATCTTGTTCACTACATTTAATGAACTGTATAGCTGAACTTGTCCCGCTTTAAGTTAGAAATTTCAAATAATTTCAACTAATAATAGTAATAATTGACTATACGAATACATATTACCATCCAACACAATGTATATAATTCAGAGCGTTGGTGCCATTAATTGCATTGCCATAAACATTTGAGAAGCCCGCACCAAGAGGGCCTTCAACCCCAGCTTCACACAAAATCTGATATACCCCATTTATTATTTAACCACCGCACACAGGGCCTCCTCCGATGGTCATGTTCCCACCCCCCGTGTCTTCTCCTTCTTCATCAGGGAGAAGTCACACTCGTGCACATTGTGGTCCCTCCATCACTGCGCTCACACAGTATTGGGGCTGCCAGTGGCTTCGTACAAGGTGCAGCTCATTCTTGCAGTAGCACAGTCTTGTCCAATGGCCAGTGCCGCTCGGAGCTCAGCAAACATTTATGCACCCACACACACTCTCGCGACGATCCAATATGTATTCAAGCACAGTCGCACACCTCCACACACCGAGGTACGACAAACTCACAATACTCCCACCCAAATCACACCACACTGACAACTTCTCAGGCAAGCGCCATTCAACTTAGAAACTGATTAGGATTATACAGTGTGTACAGAATTTATAAAGGAGTGTGAGATAATAGCTGCTAAAAAAGAAAGAAGAAAAGATGAATTTAAAAATAATGCTCCTTTAAAATATTTGATTGTAATTCTGATGCTAATGCGGAGAGTCGCACAGGAGCACATTTGACTCTTTTTTGGGCTCTGTACATTATTATGTAATGTTAATGTATGTAAAACGGCCCAAATAAACTAAACTGAACAGTATATCATGTGTAAAAACAAATGTTGCAAAAAATGTATGTTGTAAATTTCAAAGTTACAGTATCAAAACATATTTCTGAACTTTTGTGAGTAATTTTACTTTGTTTTCAACTGATACTTAAACCTCAACCGAGAAAGACATATATAATACATTTACATTTTCTTTTATTTACAAAACACATGTGGTTGCAATGCATTTTATTACCATGATTACAACTAAAAGTACTATTTCAATATAATTAAATGCCTTTACTTAGAGACTCTCTGAATTTTGTTGTGCACCATAACTGTACAATAACCATCAATAAAATAAATATAAAACGCTTTTTCTTACATTCACAAGGATTTTTCAAAATGTTATTTAAAAATTTGAATTCATACAAAGGGAATAAAACATGAAATTCTGAAAAAGGTGTCCACTTCGGCAGCTCTTGCTCACGCCGCTGCAGCAAACTTATGAGTTTCTCAACAAAGAGGCAAATGGCCTATTAGTCTGCTTAAGTTTGTTTGAAACCAAAAACACGAACGGCTCTAATTACTTTTCAGAGCCACTTAAACCATCGTCTACATTCGAATCAGCCACACATTGTTCTTTTAAATGCCTTTGTTCCAAACTGAACAGCAGCCGGGTTCAGGCTCCACAGGTTCAATTTACCTTCATTCTCAAAGTTAACTCCCGCTGACAACAAATGAACATTTCTCCTCAAGCAGAAAGACTCATACAAGGCAATTATTCTTGTACTTCAGTCCACTCTGTGCTTTACCTGTTAAAAGAACACAATCAGGAAAAATCTGGCAAACAATGAGTAACACAATGACGTTTGAACCAATTAAGCATAAAACAACTTCTATTAGTTAGATGTGGACCTTACATACTTTACAATACTATTCTATTCTACCTTCTTAATATTGACTGTAAGTAAGTGCCACAAATGTGAATCTATGCCCGGATTTCATTCAAACACACACAACTAGCACAACATTCAAAAAGATTGATTTTATGATTTTATAGGGAAATTGTAAGATAGACATTGCATAGATGTTCACAATCTCCAAGGTTAAAACCCAAAGCGCGCAGAGAGGCAAAAAAGAGCAATTAGTGACAGAATATAGTATTTCTTATCAGTAGTATTAGTATAGTACAGATTATTTTAAACAATATTAATGTTCTTTGCACAAAACAACACTATTCCTTTACTACTACCATGAATTGCTAGTTGAGTTTATTTATAACCAAATGCCATGAAATCATTTATTTTTAACTATGATTCTAGACATATATGTTGCACTCCGGTCCGTCTGTCTGTTGACCTTTCATTTGCACTCGCTCACAGATGTCGGGACACAGATGCTGGGACCGGGGCAGACGTGACTCTGACGTAATGTGTGTGGGAAGTACAACAAAAACAACCCTCGGCTCTAACTGTAAATGCTGCTTTTCCTCATTATCAGACATGTGCACAATCAATGGAAAAATGGCAGGCGTTCAGAAATAGAAAACCGCCGCTGATTGCACGGGTTCAAACAGATGGGCCTGTGGGTGTGAAGGAGCCAATCACTAAAATCAATGCTGTGTTTTTTTGCGTTCTGTCTTTGTGTGGAACCGTTTGTGTCTTACGTGCTAGAACTATTCCGGACTGTGAGACTAACAATATCTTAACACGGAAACCTCAAACTATGAAGTGATGGGGTCAAAGCTAAGACTCTAACAGTTTTAATAACAGTAATAACGAGAGGGCAGTACACAGACCACACAAGCAGGGGTAAGTAGCATTAGCAAGTAGCAAGTACCATTAGCATAAGCAGTGGTAGTAGTAAATAAATAGTAAGTCACCACAATTACCCAATAAAGCGCTTTTTTTTTTGCTTCATCAAGGAACAATTCTCACACACTTTCAATAGGGTTCACACGCCTAGTGCAATTCAACCCCAATAACCGTTCTGGAGAAGTCATATTCCTGAAGCATGTAACAGTAGAGTCTGATAAAGCAAACTAGAAGAAGCACAACTGTAAGAAATATCCAGTAATAGACATGGGCGTGTATTATCTAGAGTTAGATCAGCGGATGATGCACTGCCGCCGCTCCACCGCGGTATAGCACTTGTGGTTTCTTTTTGCTCCACTGCGTTAAATTGAAAGTAAAAATTACCGCCGTTTCGATGTGTTTATTTGTGTTGCGCAGAGCAAATAACTTGCAACGCAGTTCCAGCATGTCTGAAAATCAAATGCCCAAAGTGTGGTTATATATGTCGCTGTTTTTATTAGCAATCATACACTGCCAGTCCAGAAAAAAAAAAAAAGGTCGCCACCAAAAAAAGGGTCACACGCACTAATATTTCGTAGGACCGTCTTTAGCTTTGATTACAGCACACATTTGCTTTGGCCCAGTTTCAATATTTATTTCCATCCAGTGTTGTATTGTAGAAAAAAGATTCAGTTGTAGTCACCTGGACTCTGTTAGTAGACTGGCAGGTTTTGGGGCAAGACATATTCAGCTTTCTGTGCATTTAAACATAGTGCTTGATGCAACTCTGTGTGCAGACATTGAAGACAAGTCAGGTTAAGTGTCTTGCCCAAGGACACAACAAACGTATGGTCAAAGTAGGCGACCTGACTAAGTAAAGACATATTATGGAACGGAAATGGTTTCACACTAAATAATATCAGTGGGTGAAACTATTATTATTTATTAATTTTTAATGGAGATTTTTGATTGTTTATGTCTGAAAATGATCTCTAGAGAAAAACCAGACTTCACTGATTATTTTTGTGCAGTTTTAAATTTTAAAACAGCTATATTCAAAATCTTGGGTTAAAATCACCAAACTGCCATCATAATGACTAGGCTGGACCTGGCATCATCGCTCAACAACCCCATAGTAGTAGAAGTATTAGTATTCACATAACTTGAGAGTAAAAGGTTTGTACTGGTGTATTTATGACTAGGGCTGTAGCCGACAAAAGAAATTCTTGGTCAACTAAAGACATGGCCTGTGCATCAATTAATCAATGAAAAGGGGGGCGTGGCACTGCCAAAAACAACACTGTATACAGCAAAGTACAAGTAAACAGCATCTTCATCAGCATCTTCAAATGTAGTCACTGCACACTCCAGATAAATCCTTATAATCTTTATCTTAATAACATAACTAGTCGATTAACACCATCATAAACCGGTTTATGGGTAAAAGTTACCAGCACACCACCTGCAACAACACTTGGATGCTTAACATGTTGTTGCAGGTGAAGTGCTGGTAGCTGTTACCCATGCAAATGTACAAATGTTAAGCCTTCTTCAGTTCAGCTCCTGCCGCTGGGCTTTAGGCTTCAGCATCGGACTTATTGTTTATTATCAAGCATTGTGAAGATTCCCAAAAGGACACCTACAGTAAAAACAACAACAGCAGCACAACGAAGCCAGAGAAATTCCACTGTACGTATGTGGGATGACAAATGTCTCCCTGAAAAAAACAAGAGTGTCTCTAAAGCAGTGACCTCCAGCTGGCATCAACTCTGAGTTTGTCTAAAGCCAAACAGAGGCACTTCTACAAGCTCCCTAAGAGCACAGCGATTGATATGGTAATATGCGAGGCAAGGCAAGTTTATTTGTAGAGCACAATTCATACACAAAGTCATTCAAAGTACTACATTTCTCAAAGGGTTGAATCATAAACCCCAGCTGCCCAAACAGTTGTCTGTAATACACAGATGATGTTCAGCTTGAAAAATATCACAACAACACAGATTTAAATGTAATGTAAAAAACAAACAAAAACAAAACAGAGATACAAAGGAACTAATTCATATCAAATTAGTATTTAAATAGATTTGAACTGGTGGCTGGAGAAAATCACATAAAGGTTAGACTGGTAGTCTTGGTCCGTGTTAGAACTAATGTGACACTACATGGTTTAGTAAACTGCAATTATCTTAGTGCTGAAAATTGAATTCTATTATATCAAAAAACTGTGTTTATTTATAATCACTGCGGTATCAAAATCTGGCATTTTTCTTAGAATAACTTTTGATTGAAATGTTAGTACTGTGCTCAGGCACAATTAAGATTTGATTTAACAAAATATTTGAATACATACATTGCACAAGAGAATGACTTCTTTTTAGTACACCAAACAAGGAGGTTACTCAACTGCTAAAAACGAAATAGCAGAATACAGTTAAGCGTGTGTTTTGTTTAGCTAGAACTTAATGACTAAATCATATCAAAAGTGTAGAAAACACTTTAGCAGCACAGAAAACATTTGTGATAAGTGATAAAGTGTTAAAGGTGCACTGTGTACTTGTCTCATGGAGAGGTCATTGCTTTGTACGTCATGTTCCACAATGTGGCCTTAAACACATCCATCGAGGATTTATCTGTATTGCCATAAACCTGACATGAATCTTGGCCTTGTGGCGTCACCCAATTTTTTCATGCCATATTGTGGAATATTCAAGGCAAAGTTACTACATGTCTGTGGAGACAAGCAGGTGGCAAACCAGAAGAAAAATTATATCACTGCTTTCTTGGAGCCAGATTTCTATTTTATCTCGATTCATGTGCACTTTTAACCTCGCCAGCAAGATGAATTCTCGTGATATTTGTGAGTTCACAAACTCTTGAGAATCCATCTTGTTAGGCTCCCACTGATTCGTTTGCAGTCCGCACCAGTGGTGAACGGGCCAATCACATGACATTTAGGGCCCACAGGCGGGATTGGAACCAATCACAGAGCAGCATTATGGCTTGGGCGGAAGTCAAAACAACCCGAACCAAAACAAACGGCAGCGCCGACAGCCGTACTTTAAGCTATTTTAGAAGAAATGCGGACTATTTCATTTCGTTTTTTCAAAAACTTTCACACAATGGCACTTTGAACATCTGGAGGAGAAAGGACTGTTTTTTCTGAACATTGGATTTAACACAATTTAGTTTTTTTCTGATTCTCCTACTGTGATGCTTCATTTTTTTAATGTCCTGACAGCTTTTGGCGAGAAAATTCCCAGATTGATTCATGTGAAGAACTCAATTCAGAGTGAGACACAGATCAATCTGGCGTGAGCCAGGTTAGTACACTTTTTCTATTGCTTTTAATGTTGTTCGCTTTCTCTGACAATTCACACAGACCGATAGGAGAAGGGGATTTGTATAAATGCATAAAGCTGCATTAAATAGAGGATTACTGAATCACAATATGACCAAAACCACAGATTTTCATTCACAGGGATGAGATCAAAATTCAATTTTTATCACCATATCGCCCAACACTGGTGCACTTTTTTAGGAATGACACTGATATTTACAGTCTATAATTGTCTCATTGTCAGAGCATTTATGGAAAGTTCCGGATTACATATAGTTCTCTCTCTTTCTTTGGGAACAGTAGCTTGCGTCTCAGTGTCACTACCTGTTTGTCAGTCAACAGCAGCACAGGTCTGAACTGTCCCTGTCCCCCAGTGTCCTGTGTCTCCTGCAGGAGGGAAAGAGTCCACCACCGTCTGAATTACCTCTACATGACTGACTGAAAACACGTACAGCTACTGTAAAACACAGTCAAATGTAAATACATAAATACTCTTCACAACAATATATCACAATTGAATCAATTTGATTTTTTTAAAGCGGTAGAAAATGAATGAAAAAAAAAATAATAATAATAATTTAAAAAAATGAATGAATCAATTTGAGTAGGTTCAATAATCAAAGAACTTTTCAGGCCGAGACGTGCGGATCCGTGACCCCATTGCTAATTGAAATTGTTGTCAAGTTGAAAAATATCTATTTATTAGTTATTAGTAGTTTGAGGTGAGCTTTGGGTAATAGTAATAGTAGTAGTTGCAGTATAAGGCATTGTGGTAAGAGATGTGAGCTGTATAAGTGATAATAATAAACGTGATGAGTGAAGTAATAGTGATAGTGGTGTTGTAGTTGTATTAGCAGTAGTAATTAGTAGTAATATTTGTTATGTTATAGAATGTATGGACTTTTCCAATCACAGAAGTTCTTCTCCAGTGCCCGTGATAGTACAACAGCTTTCCAACCGTGCGTGAGATCCAAAAATATATTTTTACTTGTCATACAAAATACAAACTCTATTCTTGAAATTGTTCTATAAGAGAAATGTAACTAATATGCTTAAAAATAGGCAGCCTTCGCCCACACATACAGCAGCCTACATTGTGAAACCACACTAACATTCAAGTCAAAACAACACTATAACTTCCTAACCCTGGCTGGTGTTTTTGTCTGTTTTTGGAGAAGCTGCAGTAACGTTGAATCTGACAAGACTGGAGGGGATTCAGACGCCGAGCCGAGCCGAACAGCCTTCCCACTTACTTCTCTCAAATGTTGCATTCCCAGAATAAATCCAGACATCTTCAGCCAGTGAGCTATGAGGTGGCAAAGGCCTCCGCATGCTAACTCCCCCTCACTTGCCAATTTTACGCTCCTCTTTGAGCTGCCATGAGCTTTCAATGGAAAACGTCAACACCCTTAAAATAAGCACAGTGCCGTTGCTGCTACTGCTGGACCACGCTTGTGTACCGACGCGGACACTCACAGGCACGTATACACACGCTTTAGATTCCCTCAAGTGTAAGACAAGGCCAATGCATTCACCAGAGCCTGCTACTTGGGCATGTAATGCAGCCAAAACAAGTGAAAACTGTACAAAAGGCTGAGGAGACTCCCGTTAAGTGAGACGTCATGTCCCATTGAATAAGGCTAGAAAACACAGTGATGGGCTTCAGCTTATACTGTCCAAAATCAAAAACTAAACTATAAGCTTTGCTGCATAAAATATCTCTGCTGTGTTGTGAATTTTCTGGCATAGTTTATGTCAGATGCCCTTCCTGACACAATCATATCAATTTATTCAGCCTTTGGACAGGCTCAGGCTGCTTTGGCAGAGTGCAGCAGGGCTTTCTGTCCCCCCCAAGAACCTGCTCCAGGGTGTGGTCCAAGTTGGCCGAGACAGACTGAATGTGGGACAGTGGAGGCTATAGGGAAAATTATGATTTTACTCAAGTCATTAAAAAAAAGAAAACAAGTTGAGTACAACAATCACCATACGGTCAGGAAGGAATTCATGGGTTTCAGCTTCTGGTTTATAGACGACATTTTGAGGACTAAGACAAAAATGGTTGGAATTGTTGATAGCTGCCAGCGGCAACAAAGCTATTTCATCACGCTGAAACAAATGGATAGGAGGAATTCAAAACATTGAACTCTAAAACTATGATTGCCTAAGTGACATTAAATGAAAATGCTGACGCATTTTGTGATGTCGACATAAGTGCAACACATCATCTGTAATTTATTAACTGTAAATGAGAGTCAAACCTAGCTTTACTGCTGACTATCTCTTCCCTGACGCAGCAGCTTCCACATGGATGTGGTGGTGTTGGTCTTGTCCTCTGACACAAGTGAAGCTCAGGATGATTCCTCTGATCTAATCACTGGCTCAACAAGAGCCGTTGACTCAATAACAGCCATTGGAGACAACTATTGAATGGATAATGGCAGATATATGACTAGAGAGTCATATATAGAATAATGACAGATATGAGGTCAGTGAGAGTGAGAGGTCAGTTTAGGTAATGACAGTGGAGTAAAGAAAGCATACTACCAGTATGTACGGTATACACAGTAATACACAGTAACCACAGTATGTACTTCAACTGTTTTTTTTCTGTATATGTAGAGTTTTTGTCAACTAGGGCTGCACAATTTCAGAAAAATATCTAATTGAGTGTCTGCGTGATGTCACGCAGGCACTATATGTTCTTGTATTTCACTTATTTTTTAGCCAGTTTCAACTCCTTAACGCTTCAACCGATTTCAACATGTTATACCTCATTATGATCGCTTTCACAGTAGTACGTGTGCTATCACTTTTGACATTTGAAAAACTTGCACTTTTTACAGAATTTGCAAGAATTTGCAAAAGTATTAGTACTCCATTTAGCCAGTTTCAACTCCTTAATGCTTCAACCGATTTCAACATGTTATACCTCATTACGATCGCTTTCGCAGTAGTACGTGTGCTATTACTTTTGACATTTGAACAACTTGTGCTTTTTGCAGAATTGTCGAATTCAGAATTTTGTGACGGAGCCAGTCGAGCGAGTGATGGAGAGAGAGAGAGAGAGAGAGAGAGAGAGAGAGAGAGAGAGGGAGAGAGAGGGGGGGAGGGTGAGGGAGAGAGGGAGAGGGGGAGAGAGAGCAGACACTCTAGCAATGGCTTCAGCCATTGCAAATATTCTAGTTGCTATTGCAATTGTGATTAGATTTGTGATTTATGTTTTAATAATACAACTCTCTTCAGTGTTCACATTTTAAACAAGAAGAATTGACAAAAAGACTGAAATAGGCCTATGATCTGACAAACAAATAAATAAAATAATCAGTAGTATTTCAGAACATTAGCAGCATTGTTAAGTATGTGTAATTTAAGTGTGACGGCGGTTGCTTAAAGTCCAGACAAATTATTGCTTTAAACTAATGTACTCTCCACAAACTCCACTAATCCATAGAACCACTTCACATTTCATATGGTCAAGAAGAGTTGTCTAATATTGAGCAGTACTTGGTGGTATTTATTTTACTGTAGGGGCAAAGCTACAGGGGGCCACATTGAGGCAGACCATAGTCACAAGTGAAAACACGTGTTTACTATAAATTATTCTACAGAATGTGAAATAATTACAAACTGATAAGCTTTATTTATTATAACTTTTCAATCCACCACCTCAGTGCAACGTTCCATCACCATCAAAATGAATCCAAAAGTGTGTGACTAAAATGAGGAAAATGAGCAGTATTTTCTAAAGCGCAAGTGAAGAAATTTGAATTATTAATTTGACCAGTTCTAATGACAAACAGAACAGAACACAAAGACCATATATGCATATTCATACCTCCACCTTGGCATTTCTGGTACGAACAAATGGTGTTGGGAGAACTGCCATGACAACATCCATTGCAAGTCATAAATTAATTTTCAATCATTTGTGTTTGTTCAGACCACCATCATCTACACCGCTGAGTGACAACATGTGAGTGAACAGAACAATATAACACTAACAAGCTGCATGGTGGTTTTTAGACACATCCAACTCATTCCTGACATGTGCGAAAGTCACACTATTTCTAGATCACATAATTAGTGAATAGACTCTTTTGCACATTTTTATTTTTATCACCTAATAACACAAATTATAGAAGAATTATCTGATATAAGTTCAGACAAAACTATGTAAAATATTAAAATCAGGTCAATATTCAATAATCAAAAACACTATGTATACATTATGTACAGATAATAAACAATGATCGTGTGATGCTAAAATTACATTCCACATTGCAGATCTGTATTGACACCCTCAGTAAAATATTTTTGACAGGAATACATTTTAAAATGATCACTGATGTGGATATTTCCTCTCTTTGGGTCAGAGTAGGTCTTAAAGTCTTCTTTTAGAGCAGGATCTCAATGTGGACTGCCAAAGTCAGCACATGGACCTTTCAGTCCATAAACAAGAGGCCAAGCTGTCGCGCTCAATCACCATCACAGAGAGAATGAGATGAAGCCATTAGGCGTTTGAAGCACCGGTCCACGTTTACACACACTGCCTATTAGAGCAGCCGCCTCTCACCCTCAGTTTCATATCCATTTATTATGTAATGCTAAAATGACACTATTAGGCATTGATCAGTGAAGTTTATTTCCTTTGAGATAGAACATGTGCTAAAATGGATTTTGTGATTCAGCCGGCACAGTCAGGGTGAGTGAGGTTACAGAGTGCTCAGACAGGAAGTTCAGGGGGCACTTTAGGCAGCAGACGTGTGAGCGGAGAGGGGACCGGCGCAGGGTACAGGAGGCGATGAGCCACGCTGACACCTGGCGCTCCAGATGACTACTCTGAACCCAGATGGACCCCTCACATGTACACACACACACAGGCGCAGGGCCGTTTACACTTGTCATAAATGCATATTGTACACATATTTGCAGTAATGGAACAGCTTGGATTCAATATTTCCCTGAAAGAAGATGATGTCCATAAGCATATGTATGCCCATGCACACAGAATAACTAATCCCCCATAATAAGATAGATAAAGTCTCAATTAGGTTTTTATCAACAGTGAAGCCCGCTGGGTTTTGTGTGAAGCAGAGATTAAAGGGACCCCATGGTGCACCTCCCCTACCCTGGTCTCAACACCCCTCGCCACCTGTCAGTGCTCTGACAATATGGCGCATATGTTTATTAATCTTACATTATTGTTTGTATATTCAGGGGAAACAAGTCACGACTTGAAACAAGCTAAAATGTGTGACTCTTACCTCCAGAGCAGCAGACGGCTTCTTCTTCAGCTCCTCACATTTGCGGAACTTGCAGATCTGGTGGCCTGTTTTGCGGTTTCGGCAGCTGCTACACTGCTCACAGTTAATGCGCCGTCGGCAGGGTTGACACATGCCGCAGCGTTTCCTCTTCTTTTTACCGGAGTTAATGGCAGAGGCCAGCTCACTCTGAGCTGGGTACTCAGCCAGGCCCGCCATGTGCAGTGCGCTGTCCGCCAGAAACACCCCGGCCGGCGTCATGATGAACAGCCCCGGGTTGAAGGGGAAGCCACCCCCTACTCCATATGGGAAGTCCACAGGACCCCCCACGGCGTCTGCCACAGACGTACCCTCCAAATCGCTCGCCCCAGAGCTCGCATCCCCAAGTCCCACTCCCATGCCCCCGGGCAGCAGCATGTGCTCCATCCCGGCTCGCTTCAGCAGGGCCGCTGCCTGGGCAAAGTGCAGCAGGCCATTCTGTCCCTCCAGAACCTGCTCCAGGGTACGGTCCAACTTGCCCGCTGTCAAAGCAGAGACAGTGGGCTGGGCCGGCGGGGGAGCAGGGGGCTTGGGTTTACTCTCACGACTGTTGGTGTGTCCATTGGTGTTGGCCGAGGAGACGGCTGTGTACTGGGACAAGGTGCGTGAATTTTTAAGGCTCTTATTCAGAGGAGCGCTGATGATGCCACAGCGGTTCCTCCGCTCTAAAACAGGAGAATCCGCTTTACTGCTGCCTTTGTCCAGCTCATCTGTACGACCCCCCTCCGACAGCCCGCTAGACATGGTCCAGAGCGTACGTGTCCGGGACGGGGGTGAGGGTGGAGAGGGGGCAGGGGTGAGCGAGGGGGGGAGACCTCTGCTGCGTCCGTTCTGCGCCGGTGAGTGGGACGCACACCTCCGCAGGTCAGTGTGGTGGAACAGCAGGCTCCAGGGCCCAGGGACTGCACTACGACTCTGCCTTCATCCACTGTCAGCCATGGACATCTCCAACTTCACACAAGGACACAAAGGACACATGGGTTACAAACTGAGGACATAGGAATGGTAGCACACAACATCCCATAACGCGGGACTTCTTCTGCATTTCTGAACTTATATTAATTGGTGTATAATAAATAACTTTATCTGTAATCAAAAGTTATCTCTAAAATGAGTGCCATGGGTCAGGAAGCGGGGCAAAGGGCCCTAGCGTTCAAGGGTGTTATCATCCGATTCCCATGACTGCTCGTGTATGAGAACGAGTGTGCGTCTCTTCTCTTGACCTGTCCGTGTTCACCAACAGCAGACCACCACGCACAAGGCTGAGGAAATGGCTGGGCCTGTCCTTATAAGGCAAACAAAGGCGGCGGGAGGGGGGTGGACCGTGGGGGGGGTGTCTGTGTGTGCACTGTGTGGAAATTGGAAGGCCAGAATTAGTGGGAGGTAAAGCTTCAAAGGCGCAGCACAGCCCCCACATTCTCAGCAGCTCAGGGGGATGTGGCGCCACTGAAGCAGAGCCACGAGCTGCTGCCGCCAGTTTCAGTTTCTCCCACTCCTGCACTGGCCGAGCTCTGGTTTCCCCTCTGCGTCTCAGCACACTGCCATACCCGGCCGACAGGCGTGAGTGAGCCTATAACTGCAGAAGAACCATCACGCACAAGGGGCATGGGGGTTTGTGGTTTAACTGAGTATTGAATCTAAAAACCAATGCGAGCACCGGTCGGTCAGGCACGGGTTGAGCTATAAATACTTCAACAGTTTGAAAGGCAGAACAATCGGTGTTGAGGGAACATTGGATGTTACGCTTAACAAAAGTTGCAGTTGGAGTTATTTGTACACTCTGCTGTACTGTACTGACTGACTCAGAGAGCAGACAATCAATGATGTGAAGATATAAGTTAGTCGCTTGTTACTAGAAAGGTTAGTAATTTTGCTTAAGTGTTTGAAGGGTCAAGTCCTCCTTCTGGACTCAGCATGACTTCCCTTTTCCAAATACCAAGTACCTGATGATCCTAGTCAATGTCAAATGTTTTCTGCTATTGTTCACAATAAAAAATAATTAAATCAAAATCAATATGATTCTCTCAACACAACCAATATACAGCCAATTTAATACCCATAGTTGGACCCTTTACTGGAATAAGTCAATTTTGATTAAATGAATACATGAACAAACCTACTTGTTGAATGCAATCAATGTTAAAAAACTGTTGGAATATTTTATTGCGATAGATGACTTGGCATTAATGCAGTCCTGTAACATGAGCTTCTACACCACACAGAGAGAGAGCATGACGTTCTTCTCAAATCCTTTCACATTCAAATGTGCTTGGTCACTGCTGCTGGTGACAGTGTTGACATCATACTGGTGTCACAATGGGCCCTGCGTCAGTCCAGTAACAGCTCCTAATGACGACCATCCACTGGTGTATGACCAATCTCTAATGTCCCTGTAATTGTTTTAATTCGGAAAGCAGGTGGGCAGTGAATTTTAGTAGCTAATTTTGTCCAAAAAAAAAAATTGAATGTATTCAAAAGCAAATTGGCATCAGTCAGTAACTGGTGAATCTCAGTCAGATATTTTGGCTATTTTCTCAGGTTACAATGTTTTCCATTCGTAAAATACATTTCAATTGCTTTCTTCCAGATGTACTTAAATGTATATAAATAATACAACCCTTATCCCAGTGACTTTGGGCCTTTGGTGGGGTACATCCTGGACTGGGGCCAGCTCGTTGCATGGTTATCACAGAGACATAGAAACATAGAAAACGATTCACTCTCACATTCATTCACTAGGGGCAATACAGTTGTCAATTTACCTAAAACATGTGTTTGGAGGAAGCCGGAGAACCCGGAGAGAAAAGTGGCGTTTTGTGCCATTTTTATATTTTCTTTTCCCCCTTTATTTGACAGGGCAGTTGTAGTGTGAAATGGGGACTTTCAGAAATGGTCCATTTTTTAACTGCTTAATTATGTAAAATAAATCAAATGTCAGTACAAACAACACAACTTTATTAACCACAGCAAACAGCACCCAAAAACATACCACAATGTAAGATGTCATGATTAAAACAACAAAGGAAACTTGACTAATGACTTAACCAGCTCTTGGGTCGTACGCTGCATTGTTGTGTGTACATAATGTGCTCATCAGCCACACACACAAACACAAACACAGTGACACTTCAGCGTGAGGCTAATCAGACCCTGCTCTCGTCTGCTGCTCTCACCAGTCTTGTCCTCAGGTGAACCGCTCCACTGTCCCACTGTCTCACCAATGACACAAAGAGGACCTAGTAATGAAAGCTGCTCTCCTCTTTAGGAACTAAAGTAAAGGGGCTGTAAAACTATAACTGTGATATCAAAGGTGCAGGACGTTGCTTTTCTGCTTGTTATACTATGGAGATGTTATCAATGGAAACAAGCAGATAACACCACTAGGCCAAGTAACAGGTCAGATCTGTGAAGAGACGAGTCAATTCATAACAAGAATATATTTTCAAGGTATTTCTGGGCAAAATAACCCACCTGTAATTGAATAAATGCTATATAGACATGTTTAATGTCATACCGTAGCAGGGCACTTCTGGCAGGGCAATAACATCTCCATGGAGACAAGCAGGTGGTAGCAGATCCCAACCAAAAAGTTACATTTACCTTTAAAGTGATATAATACACAAGACACATCTAAATCATTGCAACATGGTGTAACACAGAAGTTGATGAACACATAAGACATAAACATGTCATGATGTCATTCATAATGAAAACATAATAGTCAAGCTTGAATATAGTGCTATAGTAAGTTGGAACCGAGGGCAACAAATAAATAAGAGATATTTCAGCTGTTTAGAGTGAGACAATGTTTACAGTCTGTCAAAAATGTACAATAGAAAAGATCATTGCTCTGAAAACAAAAATAATGATCATTATTAATAATAATATAATAATAATAGTTGATTATTATCTTTACTTTTGACTTTCTCTATCAGCAAATAATCACTATAATGGGGTGCTACGATTAAAAAAAATTCAATATGTCGACCAGTCAAACGATTATGTCTATTGCACAGTGATATTTTTTTAATACAATAAATGTTGAAGCTGTAATATGGTAACTGAAGAATTTTAGATGGAGAATATTTACCAATAAAGTGTATTATTGTCAAACATCTGAGCTTGTTAATACTTTTTTGCCCTTCTGATTTAATAAAGCCTTTGTTATAAGATCATGTGTTTTAGAGTCTATATATATAATGATTATCAAAATAAGATTACAGTTATTTTAATAGTAGGACAGCAACCATTAATCAACTAATCATGACTTGTCGACTACAAAAAATAATCATAATTGTTATATGGACAAACAGACTCTAAATAACACTTTACATATTGTAATATTGTACACATTTTCATCAATAATTCACTTTACTTCTAAATATCTAGAAGCCTTTAGTCACCATATTTAAACCTTTATTTGGTTGATAATGTTTTTTTTTTCAGTGTACAAAAGAATTCATTGTTTGACAAAAAAATATGGTTGAATAGTTGACTACTAAAATATACATTAGTGACAGCCCTATTTATTAGTGGACAAGTCATAATTATTCAGATGAATCATTGCAGCCCGACACTAGAATGACCAATTTGGCATCAACATTTAGCCAATGCCATATCTCACACCTTGTTTATTTGTACATGGAAGAGGCAGATATAATACTTGATATTACTCTCATGGTGATATATGACCCTGATTATTACATGACGATCATAGCTATTTTTAATTGATACATGAATGCAAAGCATGCGACTAAATAATGTGAAATACATTTACAATTTATTTCCATTAGAGCAAATAATAATAATCCTTGCTTTGTCTGAATTGAATGAGTCGTATCCACAAACAAAGCACAGCAACACAGAATTAACGGGTGTAGATAGAGATCTGGATATAAATGGTGCAAGCGATCAATATGACCCAACAACTACGCGTGAAGCTTTTCTTTTTCCCCCCCCAGATCGACCAGTGAACTCAGTGGGAGACTGTGGAGCGCGGGCGTGGCTAAACAGACACAATCACAGCATCCATAACGGTAATTGGTCGTCTACTGTTTGAATAACTTAAGAGGTGACAGCTCAGACTCAAGCGTAATGTCTTTATGAGCAAAAAACTCTGAGGGGTTAATCCAGTTTTATATTCCGGGTTGCTAACAGATTATTGATCAGTGAGGATTATTATCAAAGCACGACACGCATCCTGCCGTTGGATTATTTTGGTATTGCAGAACTGCAGATATCGCACATTGACAGTAGATATTCAAGCTAAAATGTATTGGATTCATGTGAGTGTTTGAGAGGGTGTGTGCAGAAGAAATAACTAAATGTGTAAGAATATGCTTGTATTGTTTTTACTTTCATATAACGCGTCACACGTATATGATCATAAACATTGGGGTCGCAATAATTAATGAGCTAATGACAAGTCGACTGTAAAAAACAACCCTTATCCTTTTTTTTATCATAAATGGTCTCTGGACTATACAGACTCTAAAATATGCAAAAGGACTGTGACATTATGGTATCAAAATGACAAATAAGAATTAATTCATTTTCATTGAGGGTATAATTAAATATTCAGCATCTAGAAGCCTTCAGTCACCATATTTGAACCTTTATTTGATGATAATGTATTTAATATCAAAGTACAATAGAAATAATAACTTAACTAACCTATAAATCAACTAATTGATAATAATAGCTGAATAGTCGACCACTAATCAACATGCGCTGCCTCAACAAAATGAAAATCAACTGAATTGTAAACTGGTTTGGTCAGACTGGTAAAACACACAACAATATAGTCAATTATTAATCTATTATCGAGTAATATGTACCTAGCCAAAATAGACGACAGTAAACCCCAAACCAAATCCAAAACGTTAACTTTAATCCCGGCACTTTGCATGTCCTTTGGTACAACAGGTGTTACAGAATTACAAAGTTGATGTGACATGCGGCTCTCAGCTGTTAGCAGTCAAAATACTCTCTGGCTCAGTTTAAACGTATGCAAATGTTGTGATCATCTCTTAAAGACACGATAAACAGCCGGAACTCTCTACAGTAATAACCACACACGCGTACAATGAATGAGTTTTGGTTTAAGACAGAACTAGTTTGTACAGTCTGTGGTTGTTTGAATTGAAACCCCATTTTTTATATATTCAAACATCGAGTCATTTTGGCAGCTCTTCTAATTTCAGAATTTGATTGTTAAATTTGACCATGAAGCTGGAATATAATAAGAAAACTATGGTCAACCCTGTAATTTATTGTAAAGCTCATTTTAGATACTTTCACTGTATTTAACACATTCTAAACAACAAACAAACATGGGGAAACAAAATCTGCCATAAAGGAAACATATTCTACAAAAGCAACTTTAATGAGATTTTAACGGTGTTCCTAACCATTCGTTTACACAACGTTGATGTATGATTCATACATGTTTGCATAATCCAGTATAGTCCTTTTTTCACCTACCCCCTATCCCCGCCCCCACATCCCTGTACTTAGATATGATTATTTGAAAAATGCAGACTCAGGGTCATGTAGTGTTCTAAATGTCATGTCTAATGTCATGTAGCCACTAAAAATTAAAACGGGTAAATGAAAATCTGCTGCATACAACACTATGAAGACTCGGCGCCTGAAAGTGCTACAGTTTGGAACAGGAAGTGGTTCTATTCTTGCTGTTTACAAAGAACAAAATGTAAAACTATGATCTATACTTATAGTTCCATAAGTACCTGGGACCCAAAAAAATCACATTATGTCTTCTTCAGGATCAAGTCCAACCTTTCCAAAACATTTAGCTATATTTATTGATAATTCTATCAAATAGACAGATCTTATTTTGCATTATAGTGCCTACATGTAACACTGCACCTCAGCTTCCACTAGTTTGGTCAATTTACAGCTTTTACAAAGGCAATGAATGTTTTCTAGCAAAGTCTGTGCCTTCTACCACGCTGCTGAAGCGGGCAGAGGCATTGTTTCTGCTCCATCAGACATTATCAGTCAAGTCCATAGATTGTAGAAGCGTCAAGTATTAAAGCGAGCCACTCACTCAAGTGAATGCTGGTCACATCAGCCCCTGTCACGTGTGGCCGGTCATGAGTGAATCACACAATTAGCCGAAGCGACCGCTGAATGAGTTTCCGCCTCTGACGTCATGCGTGCGCAGGTGCCAGGTAGCGCGCGCGGCTCGGGGACGTGTGTGTGCTTTCTGAGTGCGTCTTTTGTGCGCGAGGGGTTTGGCTGGAGGCGCGTGGGGTGAGGAGGAGGGGGGTTTAGATTTACGAGCTTCCTGGCGGCTCCTCGGAGACGTGAGGACGCTTAATGCATCGGTTCAGACTAATGTCCCTCCCGCCAGACGCACTGCTGTCTGCGGAGTCACTCTCCGGCCACACTGGGCTCCGGTAAAAGGCTTCCCGTTCTCCCCGCGTTCCCTCCCGCCTACTCCCGCGCGCGCACTTGGACGGAGCCTACGCGCGAAAAGACGCGCCGGAGCCAAGACGCGGAGGAAGTTCAAAAGTCCTGAGATCATGATTGGAGTCCGCGCTCGGCCCGTTGTCCGCATCCTGCTGCGCGTCGTTGTCCCTAATTAGGCCGCGCGCGCGCAGAAAGTTTCGGAGTGAAAAACATGGGGCTGTCGGACGCACGCACGCGCCCGCACACACGCGCGCGCGATGGAAGCAGACGGAAAATGTATAATAGAGGCTAAACGCGAGAGGGAAAGAATGAGGGAGAGAAGGTGACCGCGTCTGCTGGAAATGCAACAACTTTCTAATCATGCGCGGGGGAAAAACAAATAAAAAAACACCACCCACTGATTTGTCTCTTTGAAAACAGCCATGTCCGACTGGGTTATGAAAAATGCCAATGTCAGGCAAAGTGCATAATGCGAGTTGTTTGAATTAGTCACGTGCAAAATTGTCAATAAACTGTATTTGTGACAGAGGGACAAACAAGTCTCACCGCGAGCTTATTCCATCAGCCAGTTCCCTTTAGAAAAAAACGCACAACACCGTGACATTCGCGGTTGGAAAACAGTGTCAATAATGGATTTAACGTGGTGCAGAAGCGAACCGGCAACATTTCTGCCAAAGGACATGAACACAGATGTAGTAAATCCACAGACGCACATTGTGGACATGAGCCATTGCGCGCTGTTCCCACTGCCTATAACTTCACCCTATATGAAGATGACATCCCAACTTTGAGCAGACTTCCACAAACTATCCCCCCCCTGTGCCAGTCCTGTCCCTCTCTCTTTTACAGACGGGCATATTCACAATCACGACCGGGGTTTATTCACACCTACCACAGCGGCTCCAGCAGAAGGGGAGGGCTGCCACAGTCCGAGCGGTCCGTCTCCTGCTTGCGGTGGCGAGTGGTGACAAAAAAACAAAGGCAACGGGGGGGGGGGGAAAGGAGCTTCTTCTCCGGCGACACAATCCCACAGTGTGGCCGCGGATCAGTAACACATGGCAAAAGAAAAGAAAAATGTTTCGGCGTCAGTTGATAAGCGAGAAGCGTACTTTGTGAGAGGCTGAACGCGTGGGTTCCCCCAGCTCTCTCGCTCCTCTCGATCCCACCTCTACATCCCCGCTCCTCGCGCACAGGAACATGCAAACACCGTTTCATAGATTTTTGGAGCTTTGGGGAAAACGCGGGATGGATCACGGCTGCGACGGAGCGCGGCAGAATGAGCCAGAGTCCAGACAGTGATTTCTGATTTCATTACGTTCTAGTTTTTCGTAAATGAAGCTATAAAAGACACAGAGACTGGCAGAAGAGGCTGGGACGAACTGTGTCACTTTTCACACTGGGAGACATTGCGCAGTGTCAAAGAACAGCCAAGCGAATAATTAACCTACTGACCCGAATGCGATGGTGCTCTTACAGTGGGAATATAACCTGCTATGTTCAGCCAAGACCTTACATCATTGTTGTGTCCTTAACCATGAAGTAAGGCTGGGCCCATCTCCAACATGATTGACAAGTGAATTAGCCAAGTATGTTAAAGATAAGATAAGATAAGATAAGATAAGATAATCCTTTATTGTCCCACATGGGGAAATTTCATTGGCGCAACGCAGGTAGATACAGAGGTAGATTCAGAAGAACAGATCACTTATAGGAAGTCTGAAAAACACTTTCAGCAGAAGATCTCCTATAAATAAATAAAAACTCCCATAGACAAATAAATAAATAAATAAATAAATACATAAATACCATTGCATGTGATCACGACAGTAATTGCACATGAATATGTGTCACAACAGCACATAGATTGCACATGAATTTCACAGTAAAGCGCACATTAGTAGTCACAATCTGTCGACTCAACAGCAAACCACTAAACTCTCTAAATGTGCGGTCAAATAAGTGAAATATTTCTTTCTCTGTGACGAGGATAATTGAGAAATGGCTTCTGTATTTGAAAGAAGACGTGGCAACAAATTAGAGGCTGTGATTGGACCATCCCAAATGTGTCTGTGATCTGATTTCAGAGCCTCCTGCATTCAAACAGAAAGAAGGAGAAACCTGCTTGCTAGTCAATGAATCTTTTTCAAATGTATATATAATATACAATATAATTTTCAAATGTATATATAATTTAAAATGTAAATATAATATTTCACTGGTGTAGATCTGTTTTCTTAAAACACAGGGTGCCTGCTTGACAATATAAACCGTGATGGACAGAACATAAAGTCCTAATGGTATTTTAGCACTGATATTTGCAACGCATTTCTAACTAGCATGCTGTTAATGTAAATGTTAATGTATGTTTTGAAGTAGAACTTGTCATGTTGTTAACGTGTCTGCTGCTTATGTTTACACAAGACAGTGATAGATTCACATTATGTGCCAGTGCAGACGTGCAAATTATTTTTTTCAGTTAGGCCTGGTCTTGTATATTATATATCAAATATGCCAAATATACCATTATGTATTCAATCAAAACATCACCAAAGTGTCCACTGCTGGGTTAGGGTCAGGGTTGGCTCTGCCCTTTAGCTGCAAAAGGAAAGGCATCGGACATAAAAAGCCTGTCGAATAATGAGACAGGTTTTGCTGTGGAGAATGATATCAAATGTATATTTTAGAAGCAAAGTAGTTAGTCTAAAGCCACAGAATGAGAGAGGCGAGCTGAGTGTTGAGTTTGGCGGTCCCAGTCCAGATGCAGTCTGAAGTCCAGGTCACGTTTTGCCGCCCTCCCGTCTGCTGGCAGGCGGCCAACCCAAGTGTGTGGAAATGACACCGCCAGGGCGGCAGAGATTTTCCTTCATTTCTCTCCTTCCCGATCGCAGACTGGCTGACATTGGCTAGAAAGTGGAGCAGCTCGTCAGGGACAATCAATGCGAATCGATCGAGCTGCGTGGTAGAGGCTCTGGAGCTGGAAAATATCGTGGCGGCAGAGCAGAGCAAGCCGGAGATGAGGGAGAGATGAGGGAGAGATGAGGGGAGAGATGAGGGGAGAGATGAGGGAGAGAGAGAGGGAGAGATGAGGGAGAGAGATGAGGGAGAGATGAGGGAGAGATGAGGGAGAGATGAGGGGAGAGATGAGGGAGAGAGAGAGGGAGAGATGAGGGAGAGAGAGGGAGAGATGAGGGGAGAGATGAGGGAGAGAGAGGGAGAGATGAGGGGAGAGATGAGGGAGAGAGAGGGGGAGAGATGAGGGAGAGATGAGGGAGAGATGAGGGAGAGATGAGGGAGAGATGAGGGGAGAGATGAGGGAGAGAGAGGGAGGGATGAGGGAGAGAGAGAGATGAGGGGAGAGAGAGGGAGAGATGAGGGAGAGATGAGGGAGAGAGAGGGAGAGATGAGGGAGAGAGAGGGAGAGAGAGGGAGAGATGAGGGAGAGAGAGGGAGAGATGAGGGAGAGAGAGGGAGAGATGAGGGGAGAGAGAGGGAGAGATGAGGGAGAGATGAGGGAGAGAGAGGGAGAGATGAGGGAGAGAGAGGGAGAGAGAGGGAGAGATGAGGGAGAGAGAGGGAGAGATGAGGGAGAGAGAGGGAGAGATGAGGGGAGAGAGAGGGAGAGATGAGGGAGAGATGAGGGAGAGATGAGGGAGAGAGAGGGAGAGATGAGGGAGAGAGAGGGAGAGATGAGGGAGAGAGAGGGAGAGATGAGGGAGAGAGAGGGAGAGATGAGGGGAGAGAGGGGGAGAGATGAGGGAGAGATGAGGGAGAGAGAGGGGGAGATATGAGGGAGAGAGATGAGGGAGAGATGAGGGAGAGAGAGGGAGAGATGAGGGGAGAGATGAGGGAGAGAGAGGGAGAGATGAGGGAGAGAGAGGGAGAGATGAGGGAGAGAGAGGGAGAGATGAGGGAGAGATGAGGGGAGAGATGAGGGAGAGATGAGGGGAGAGATGAGGGCGAGATGAGGGAGAGATGAGGGAGAGATGGGGGGAGAGATGATGGAGAGATGAGGAAGAGAGGGGGGAGATGAGGGAGAGAGAGGGGAGAGGTGAGGGAGAAATGAGGGAGAGAGGGGAGAGATGAGGGAGAGATGAGAGAGATGAGGGAGAGATAAGGGAGAGATGAGGGAGAGATGAGAGAGAGATGAGGGAGAGATAAGGGAGAGATGAGGGAGAGATGAGGGGAGAGATGAGGGAGAGATGAGGGAGAGAGAGGGGGAGATGAGGGAGAGAGAGGGGCAGTAGTCAGCAGCCTGTAAACAAATATGCTCTGCTGCTCGTAAATATGACACTCACTTAGTAAATACTTAAGTCAAAGGCTCCGCACGGGACTCCGCTTCTCATGTCTAGACAAACATAACACAGCCACATTCAAGCATTTGAGCTCTGAGAGTCCACATACCTGTGCTACAATGCAGCCTGACTTTATATATTTACATCAGTTTAGTTTAGTCCATTGACTGTAGCCTATATGTTTAGACACCGCCTCTATTGACCTGCTATTACATCTGTATGACCCTAGTTAGCCTAATTAGTATTATTAGTATGTTTTAGTAATTTATTATCTTGTGTGATGTGCAGGATGTGCCATGCTGAGTGTGACCTGTTGACTTCACAACAGTGAGGGCTATGCGCACATAGATGATGCAAATAGGTTTGGAATTACTATCAAACAGCATTATTGACAAAAATATATACTATTTGTCACATTGTTTGGATTTCTAGAGTTATCAGTTTCTTAAAATGTCATGTAAATTGTTGAATTTGATATGCTTAATCTTATTTCCTACTAATTGTTCTCACCAGGTTTTGTAAAGGACAATTATGCAAAAAAAATTTAGATAAAGATTGAAAGCCTTTGTGTCATTGTTTTGATGTTAATATTATATTTTAGGCATTTGCACGTGAACCATGCTGATTTAGAACAACTCGAGTGGCATTATGAAATTACAAGTTTACCATTTAGCTAAAGGAGGAGTGCTACACATTTCATATCTGTATCTGCTGTGATCAATGAGGCCAGTCCAGTGGTGCGAGGGCTCCTGTACTACACTAACACCCCTTTTCCTCAACTAGCCAAATACAATTCAAGCTCTTTTGTTATTTTCCGTGGTTTAGAGACAAATGCATGAGGAGAGGCCTGCACAGTGGTGGCTGTAGAGATCAGATGTTGCACCTTGAAGCTGAAGCAAGTTCTTTGTGAATTGCTTGCTGACAATGCCAATAAAACTGATGTTGAGTCTGATTCTGAAGCTGTCCCTTGGACCTGTCCTGGTGCAGTGGATCTGCAGGCTGAAGCCACACTCAGCTCTTTGTTGTTCCCTTGTGTGATGGGAGCCAGGGTACTTTCCGGAACCGAGAGAGGGATTAGAGTGGACGGCCTTCATCCCCAGCAGCACACATGACTAACACGGAAGGAAAGCCCCCTACACTTGTCCCGCTAGCATTTACTTGCTAACTATGGGCTACTTGTTATATGTTGAAATGAATTGCAACTTTAGGCAATAGTTTTTCCTCTATATTCGTGAGACATGATCATTATTCATGGGACACTGGGTTCTCTCCTCCCATTGGCTGCTATTCGCCTCTAGATGATGTCACTTCCTTTACAAAACCACAAATGCTGACATCACCTGCCACCATATTTTACCATCCGTTAGAAGTTTTGTTCCTTCATTACTCACAACTTGGTTTAGCACAAGCCAGTAGTTCAATTTACAAATAAAATAAGACAAAACACAGGAAATGTGTTGTGTCCATGCATTTAAGTGAACGATGAACTACAGACGTTTTATCTTGTACCATTATGAATAAATAGTCAAATTAAAGCAACATCAACGTCTCCTCACAATTACACCAACGATTAAACTCATTACCTCCTGATGCGGCGGTTCCCGCTCTTTATTGTCAATCCCAGAGCTTCACCTAGTGGTGGGAGAGTGGAGAATGACAAGTCACGGATCTTGAAAAAACAACAACAAAACACACAATTTACAATAATAGTGAAGTAACAACAACAAATGCTATATCATAAAAAAGGCGAATATCCAGAATCAACCACGCACAAAATCAGCATTGACTGAACTCTACACTGAGCAGAGTGAAGAAACACGTACTCACTTTCAAGACTCCACACAGCTCCATCAATGTGGCAGAGCAAGAGGTCACTCCACCCCTGATCTTATTGACTCATGTGTGTTTGAAGCCAAGGCTGGATGTGATTGGATTCCTTGATACGGATAAATAAACGTGCACATTTTGATTTGGTATACTCGTCTTAATTGTCAGATACTACACACCCTGAGCTTTAATTTGAAAGTTCCTTTGGCAGATTGAGGCCTAAACGCGTGAGCATGACTCGAGTCTGCAGACGGCCTGATTACTAGAACTGTGTCGCCCTCAAGTGGACATTAAATGCCATTGTTCTGTATTGCTCCCCGTGGGCCTCAGTCGATTCCAGTTTTTAGACGCTGCAAACGCAACACCCCTCGCCCCGCGGGCCCTAGAGTCCATCCGAGCGTGTCCTGCAAAGTCACAACACACAACATGTCTGTTTGCGTGGCCCCTGCGCGTACGTGGGGACCCCCCCCCCCCCCCTGCTTTGAAGGCAGTCCCGTGCAACATTTGCGTGGGAGTTCCCTTCTCCACCGCCATGTCGGCACAGCGCACGCCCCCCCCCCCCCTCCCCTCCCTCTCTGCGTGTGCGTGAGTGCGTGTGCGTGAGTGCGTGAGTGCGTGTGCGTCCTCCCCCACATTAAAAGCTTAGCACAGCAACAGCAGCAGCAGCAGCGGCAGCATCATCTCCCTGCATCCAGCATCCCCCGTCTCCCGTCTCCTCCTCCCGCGCGGAAGAGCAGTCCCGACCCGGCGTCCGAGTGATGCCACAGCTCCTCTCTCATCTCCACAGCCGCCACCTCTGAAGAAGCGTCCGCGCGCGCAGGGACCAGAGAGGGGGGAAAATCCGCTTCAGCCTCGAAGACAGCTCCAGCCCATGAAGATGTCTAACGCGGACATCGTCTTAAACGCTACCGATCGTGTGGTCAAAAGTGAGTTGTGTGCCGTGTGCATTACATAACATCTGGAGTGTCGTGGCCTTTCGCGTTTGGTTTCTCGTGTCGTGCGTTGGCTGCGTGGAGCCTACGTTCTGCCGTCAACTTGTGGGCTCCTTTGATGTTGATCAACAATCTTTGCTCCTTAGCCTCCATGTTAAAAAAACAGCTTGTTCTCCCACAGTGGCGTTGGTGGTATACATTTTTGACTCAAACTGCTGATTTATTGATGCTGGGGCCCTCGCTGTCACGACTGTGTTGGATTCACGGCGGCTCCAGCGCAGAGAAGGGGGAAAGCTGGATTGTTGAGCTCATAGTGGGGCAGTGATGCAGCAGGATTTCAGTGGCAGGGCCAGTGGGAGATGGTCAAATTGACATTTAATGGGGTGTATGTTACCGGGAGTGAGTGAGTCATCTTCTATAATTTCATTAGAGGAATGCCAAAGCTGAATCAGGGGATGGTGGAGTAGACATATTGTATGGGTCTCAATGTGGGAATGCGACTTGGATCAATAGAAGAGGATGAAGTGCTCACAGTTGTGTCATAACTCATTTAGCCCCTTCATTTTCTCTATGGAACTGCTCCCACGTGCCTTGGCTGCACCACAAGCTATAGTAGGTCCATTATATTCTAATTCTATAGGCTGGGTTCCTTATCACTGACAATACAGGTCTTAATGGGTGGCACGTTGTAGCCTGTTAAAGGTGCACACGGCGTAACTTACCGCTTTGTCGTGAACGTTCTACACTGTTGTATTACATGTATAGCTTGCATTTATTTCAGATCTGTTTTTATTGCTGAAAAATCCTTTGAAAACGTGCATTCTTACTGTGGGCAAAAGTTTCCTCCATTGAAAAAGTGACATAGTGCACCTTTAAACTGTCATATCTTCATCTTCTTCAGTGACGGGACACATAACGATACTGTTTACTTACAAGCCCACTGCATTTTTAATGTACCACCAAATACCTATGTATATATACATCTAACTGATTCAGTCATGCACAAAATCTGACCACATAATATACATCTATGAAATATAAGATGCGGACATATTCTCTGTCATCTTGTTACCACGTGAGCCTTTATTAAGAGTCACTAAATGTTTTGTGCGCTCCAAAAAAAAGTGCAATGTAAATTCAATTCATTATAGTAATCATAATCTGATTCCTAGAGTTATCACATTATCGAAATGTCATGTCAACAGTTACGTCTGATGTGATAATCTGATTTCTTTCAGATTGTTCACACAGGTTTAAAGGACCATAGTCAGACTTGAGCACTAACGTGGGAGAAATTAGAGAACATTTTAAGCTGGATAGAGTTTTTCTTTTATTATTCATTGTACTTGTATCTTCCAATTACAACTGTTTCTCTCAAAATCCAGATGTTTTCGATGATCATATTTCTTGTGTCCATGGAAACACGCACCAAAAGTCAGATGACATTTGTGGGGTCATCTGATATCGTTATCTGATTTGTATTGGCCATGAATGTACCCAGTAAACGAATGAAGTGGAGGTGATCGAATACTGATAAGAATAAAGTGAAATAGTGAAATGCTTTGCGAAAACATAGCTCAATCCAATACTGGACACTGCAAAACGATTGCACTGCACTGAGGTAAATATTCATAGTACCATTTTCTGTCGTTGTTTTACTTTGAAAGAGATGGTTTTTGGTCCAAAATAGAAACAGTGTAAGACATGAAGAGACAAAAACCTCACTTCTTATCTGTTTTTACGATCAAAGGAGGCCACCAGGACACTAGAGCCGTTACTAAGTTGAGTTTGACGTTTTTACAGACATTCCCGCTGTAATGATGCATAAAACTCCTGGGTAGTTTTTGAATCTCTGTTTGGATGTCTTTGGCAATAGTGACAGATATCGCTTACATGTTTCACATCTTAAGAAACAGTATTCGCTGGTCTCATTGTCAGTGAGAAGGAGAGGGAGCGAGAGCTCTGGGAAAGGCAGATTCGGGTCAGTTATTTTAGGGAGGAGCTCTTTGGTACAGGTGTGAACTCATCTTACTTTGTTTCTAAGAAAAGCACCTTAGCGACAGGCTGACATCTGGATTTCTTACTGTAGTAACTCAATTATCACCTTCTACGCTACAAAGATCTGTACATACGCTTGGCATACATCTGCTTTCATTTTGGAAGGTGCAACAGATCAAAATGTGTCCTTAACTGTGCATTAATTTGCTCTAATAATAGTTTTAATATATAGATCAAGATCATTTGATAACAATTCAGTAAAGGTCCATTTTTGTTCTACTTGAGATTTTTGGTCAGTGTCTATCTATCGATAACTCTTTTTCAGCAGATTTAAACTCATTTCCACCTGGTCATGTTTCATTATGATGACTTGAAATGTAAATACAGCAGCACATATTTAAACATCACACTCAAATTTGACTGTGAATAGAAACTGTTGCATTCCTGTTACATTAAGTATTGTTGTTACTAGTCCTCCTACCTATTTACGTACCAGATATTCACCTCATTTGAACACTTTGTCGTGATAGCTCAGAACTAGCCATAAAAAGAATAATATGCTCGAATCATCTACTGATAGGTGTGTTGTGAGTGTGGCATATCTAAGTGCAAAATGTAAAAATTATAAAACAATAATTGCTATTAGATTGCAAAGCTGATCTGGAATAGCAATGCGTATGTGCCTTTTCTTTCTTTTTTAACTAAAGAGGATTGCATTTGTGATACAGGCACTAGCCTTTGTTACAGCGAGTTTTCTTTGGAACACATCATCTAATGGTTTTCACTGAAAGCAATTACACAGTCCATATGAATGTCAGAAAAGCCAAATGTCAAGTATATGTTGTGATTAATGTGCTCAGATTATCGTTACTGGCGTTCTTTCTTGGCTGCAGAGCAAATGCCCTTTAAACTGGCGTAGTTCAAATATTTTAATCGAAATACATGATCTACAGACATATACACAGTTTCCTTGTGTTGTGTGTTTACTGTATGTGAATATGCTGTAGCGTCCTCAGTGCAGATTTCAGTTTTTTTGCCGGCACTGGCTGTACTCCGACAGTGAGCTGCTGCTGCTGTTGCCCAGCAACATACAGTTTTTCATAGTTCAACTCTGGACTCGATCTGAGTGCGAGCGCTTCATACCACTGCATTTCTGCACTAGAGGTCTTTGTACAAAGGCAAGTCTTAAGAGGGGTTTTCTTTCCAGACTACTACTACTGTCTAGTATGGCAAAATGCACGAGTTACATACATTAGTATTAAAACAGAGGCTATAGCAGCAGCACAATGAGGCGTATGATCTATGTGGAAAAACTAATTTCCCTAGTGGCATCCATTATTATAGACTATAAATGTTGTTACATGTTGGTATACTTATCATTAGCACAGTCAAGTCATGCTAATATTCTTCCAAGGCCTCATTAAATAAGATGATGGCTATGCATTTTTAATATGATACTTGTGTTGTGTCACACCTTAACATTTTTTCAAAAGTGATGGATTAAAATGCTATCGTTATCTGCAATGTGGATGTATTGAATAAATGAATCGGGTGCACAGAACTGTCCCGTTGAAAGAGACATTCTCTTTTGGGCCGGGTAAACCTTGCCTTCAATGTAAATACTATATTAGTGCATCAGAACAGAATAAAGAAAAAAAAGAAAAAAGAAAATTAGTCTAAAATCGCAGGTACTCTTTTACTAACAAGTTGTCTTTTAGAGAAAAGCAAATACAATGTTTAAAGGATTTCTGAAACATAAAATGACAATTAAATGCAGTTTTAATGTTTGTTGTACCATATAAAGTAAGTGGCAATGAAATATGTATATAATGTGTTTCTAATAATGTAAATACGGATTAAATATAGGACAGTAAAGATGATGTAGTCTTCTAACATGACTTCTATGCACGTGTATTATATTGCTCATGTTGTGAGAGCAAATCCACCCTGACTCAAACTTGAGAAACTTGCTTGCAGAGTTAGTACTGGCTGGAGGAGTGTCCAAGCACACGGCAACGCCATCATCACAGATACATACTGTGCACTGTGAAGATTAAACTCCTAAAACATTCGCCTCTTTATACAGCTCGAGATTCCCCTGGGAACGCATTCATTATTAAAGAACATGTTGATCATGTTCATTTTAAGCCTTAAGATCAGATATTCCTTTCTTTATCTTCCTCTTGGCTTGGCATTGATGCTGAGTGGCCCTTCTCGCTTTTTTGCTGCACAAATCTGGCAACTAGCCCTCCTTTCCACTATTGCTGACTCCTTGTACTTTGTCTGCGAGTAAACTACACATCTAGACTTCACATTTGTACTCCTCAATCATCAGAATTATTTACAGCATAGACATTACTTAAGAGTTGTTTGTGTTAAGCCAGACGACCCATAGATTAAGTTAGATGCACGGCCCGTAAGAGCGCACAAGGATCAAGCCACAGCAGATCTAATAAATAACCTTTGGCACTGCTCGAGTCGTGATCCAGGCTAGGATTTCACAGTTATATAGACAGCATATACTGGGCTAGGTTACTGGTACATTTTAATGGCCTACGGCTTTAGCAATCCATGGTGAGTGGTTTATGAATGGTCTATACTTAGATGTTAGTTTTATCTGGTAAATGCTCTGTAAGGACCCAGACATCTGCACGGTGATATGTGTTATTAAGTGACAGCGTTTTGTGTTAATCTACTTCAGTGGCTGATCTCCTGTTAACACCACTCTGGCTTTGGCTGGCTTTTTACCTCGTACCTCACGATACAATAATGGTACTCAAAGCTTGATGCGATACGTGTCCCGATACATAAATGTTTACTAAAATTATGTTCCGATGTTTTAGAAGAACAAAGTGCCATAGCATTTTATGTTTATAATATCAGTATCACAATTTACTATGAATAAGGGACTTTTTCAGCTCTGCAGGTTAATATCTGTATAATTGCAATTTATAATGAATTTATGTTATTGATAACTTCATCCTAAGTGAACATAGCAATTGATATTATTCTTATGTAAAGGTTTATAGGGATATGCCAGAAATCCTTTCACAATTTATTAGAATTGTCATCGCAATTTAGATTTGATCACAATCCATGCAGTATGGTTTTATCTTCCTCTAAGGACTTACTAAAGCAATCTGCTGCTTCTGAGAGTTGGTGATTGGTTAAATCCAGCTGTCACTCAGAGCCTTAGTCAGGAGTGGGCAGGGGAAATGTTTCATAGAGCTGCATTAAACAGAGAAACACTGAATCACAGTGACTGATGAACAATCTCATCAAATTAGGAATTATTAGAAGATGATGCTTTCCACCAGAAAAACCATCTACCCCAGCACTTTATTATATCTGTTTTTGTATAGAAAATTATCTTTAAATTAACATGAAGATGCACCATAATTTAATCACTCACTGCACTGTTCACTTTCTGCACTACATATGTAAACTCAACCGTCAATTTGTGTCCATATTAGCCTATTTTAAAAAAAAAAACTTATTCTTATTTATTTTATTGTTATTTTATCCCATTGAGGACTTAAATTGTTCCTCTTTTGATTCTGATTCTGATTCTGAAATGTTTTCCCCACTGAACTTTATCTTGTAAATTAACAGATGTGTGTTATGACAAAAATGCACATCTAGCATCTCCGTAGCAACAAAACAAAGCCTGAAGGCAGAACATTCTAAGGGAATTCAGAAATGAGGTTTGTGCTTGAGCATCTTCACACTCTGGTCCTATTTTGTATCACACTAAAGAATATGATGTATGATGATTTGATACAAAATTCAATACTTATTATATCATACAATACATTATTTTGTACCATATAATCCCAAATACCAGTTGAGCTTTGTGCGTATCTAGTTGTTTACGCTCGTACAGTGGCGACTGATTGTAGAATAGCATTTGAAATCGTTATCTTCTTGTACATTGTGTGTGTCCTCAGCTGTCCCATTCCCCCTGAGCCACCGCCTTACCATGAAAGAAGTGTTTGACTGTGAAGGGAAGCCTCGTGTGGACCTGCTCAAAGCCCACCTGACCAAAGAGGGCCGAGTGGAGGAGGCAGTGGGGCTGCGGATCATCAACGAAGGAGCGGCCATTCTGCGCCAGGAGAAGACCATTCTGGACATCGAGGCGCCAGTCACAGGTGAGACACTGTATCCTGTCTCATGTATGTCCCAATACATTACCATACTGTTTAGTATTTTTACTCAAGTTTGAATACTTACGCTAAAAACAGGTCTACAATGCTCTAAATGCTCTGAAGACTCAATCATATTTTTCTGTTGAGTTAAGGCCTTAAAATCTGGGACGTTTGGCAACCGCAACACACAATACAAGTCACTGTAGGGATATTCATATTGTCGAGATGTACAAACCTAGTTATGTTTATAGTTTATCCTCACCTTCCAGATATATATCAGTATATGCATTAAGCTATTAATATGAATTGTTACTATAAACACTCCTCCTAAACCACCTTCCTTCATACACACATTGGTCATGTGTCAATTGTAAAATCACAGTTTTACAACTTTCTCAAGTAAGAATAATTACCTGTGGAAATCAAACCTAATCCTTTTAGTCTTTTTCCAAATTGTTCCGGATGGTTCCTGCATGTCATCAGTGTGTGACGAAAGCCCTCACAACACACAACACGCTGCACCTGTCTAACTGCCCCAAGCATCCCACCTAAATGAACATAAAAGTGCTACGAGAAGAGCCAGAGCTGGTGGAAATGTTCCTTACAAGAATAACAAGGGTCTGGGTGAAGGGGCTGGTCATGTTGCTTTTGGTTACTGTTATTACATCATTTCTTAGAAACTATTCTTTAATAATATCTACGGGTAATAAGTAATAGTAATATCTATTGCCCATGTTATAATGTCCTTAAAAAGTTCACAGGGCGCTTCATCAGACTCAAATTTAGCATTAGCATTAGTAAGCTTTGTTTATAACTACCTGATTTCAGTATTGAGCAGATCGCTGGCTGGTGGCACTTTTTGTAACTATATGCCATACATTGACTTAGGTTAGGGTGATGTACCAATGTATAGGACAGGCGAGGGGTCCCCAAGTGACGTTCCCATGTCCAGATGTGGACGTATTATTTTCAAATATATTTGACCTGAACATGACCAGAAAGTGTGCCTCCCGTCCCGGTGGTCGAGTGGTTAACGCATGCTCCAGGCTCCACGTACAGCCGGTCGCAGTGTCATGAGAATCCCATGTTCCGACAGTTTACTGCATGTCCTCCCTTCTCTCTCATCCACATTTCACTCTTAGCTGTCCTGTCTAATGGAAACATCAAATAAAAAGATCAGAAAGAAGGCAGACATTCTCCTTTCACTGGAGTAAGAGCAGAGCGCAAAAAAGAAAAGAGCTCTGATGGGAGGAATATTACATTATATTATATTAATATTGGAAAATTATGACAAATCATGAACAGGTCATTAGCCAGCACCTGTTCAAATCTATAAGTTATTAGAAAAGGTTGAGCCTATAGAGGAGCATCTCCACTTCCCAATCATTGGTGGCACTCAGACCCTTCTCTAACACTGAATGCATAATTTAGCTAACATGCTAATTCAGCCTTAGACTAATTGCCCCTGGTAGTGTCAGGGGTGTTTAAGTCCTTCACAAGTGCTGAGTGCTTGCTATCCTGGGTATTGTATTGGTAGAGGTCTGTTGATCCGCCGTAGAGCCATGTATAAATGTCTCTGCTGCCCCTGTATGCACGTTCGTACATTATGAGGCATTTCTGCGCTGGAGAGCGGCCTCTTGCATGGATGTGTTGTTGGCTGTGCGCTTATGTGTCTGTGTGTTTGATTGCTTTAGTCACACTGTGTCTCCCACTCACACTGCTCTAAGCTTTGAGTGGGCGAAGGCCACTGTGGAGCTGATAGGGGAGACAGAGAGGAGAGAGGAGATGGAGGATGAGTAGGAGAGAAGGAGACACAGGAAGATGATAATGAAAAATTTAAGACAGTGAGGAAATGAGATGTAGGTTTGCACTCCCGAGCCAAACTGTTCGCTGTGAAAAAAGTCTGTGTTTCCCCGGGGGCTTTAGCTCTTTGTGGGGTTTCTCGGTTTCCAGTAAAGGAAGCAGGCCTTTCAGCTAAGAAAATGAAGAAATCTTAGTGACATTGCCATATTAAGTTAAATCACACTGTGCGCCTTACATAGTAATTTCATTAGCTGCCTTGAATAAAGCTATGCATATATGGTAATGTCATTGTCTCATCTTTACAGTGCCATTCAGCCAATTACAACACAAACCATGCCAGGGTTCTAAGGGCCAGTGATTGTTCTCACACTATTAAAATCATAGCATTTAGGCATATCATATGGCATGGTTTTGCTAGATTTTAGATACCATCCCAAGGGCTGTGCGAAATCGAGATCAAAACAAAACCAAACTATTGCAATTTGACCCCTGCCCACTGCTCTCATTGGTAAACTTCTTTCATGCAGTGAGTGACAGGAGGTTTGAACCAATCACAACTCTCAGAAGCAGCAGAGGGTTTTACTGTCCTCTTAAAGACGTGTATAAATATGAAATGGGGACAGGCAAAACAATTACTGTCACTAAGCTGAATTCTGATAGTGATGTGGGGAGTTCATCTGCCCCGTTACATCATCACTTTATATAGAATCAGTAACAGCAGAATGAAGGGTTAACATGATTTTTCTTAATTAGCTTCATTCATTGCGTGTTTCCTGGCATGCTGAATGATGCCAGTCAGATGCCCTGCCCCTTTCTCACCTTATGTGGGGCTGGCAACAGGCACAGAGACGTTCATATTTCACTTGGATATAAATAGCAATGATACAACTGGAGTCTAACCCGGGGAATATACTGTTGTATTGTTTAGTGCATATTTTGGCATAGGATGATTAAGAAACATATTTTGTTTATCCACCCTATTCAAGTCTTACCCTCTCTGTCTGTTTATGAAGTTAGGCCACTACAGGCAGACATAGACCTCATCTCTGTGTGGACAGTCTGCTGCAGTCATGAAAAACTGCTCTGCTGCATCTTACATGAACAACAAACAAACATATAAGCTCCAAATATTATGACTAATGTTTTTCTCAGTAAAACATGAACATGGACATGAACATATTTCAGCAGTAACGCGGCTGTGTGTGTGTTGTTTGCAGTATGTGGGGACATCCATGGGCAATTCTTTGATCTCATGAAGCTATTTGAAGTGGGAGGATCACCCGCCACAACGCGATACCTGTTTCTTGGGGACTATGTTGACCGAGGCTACTTCAGTATTGAGGTAAAACATAACAGAATGTCCACACCACTATGATTTCCATCTTATTTATGATAAAAAAATTATATCTTTTTGTTTTGACAGTGTGTTTTATACCTTTGGTCGCTGAAAATCCTCTATCCAAAGACACTATTTTTACTTCGTGGAAATCATGAATGTAGACATTTGACAGAATATTTTACCTTCAAACAAGAATGTGAGTACCTACTATCTGAGTGACACTGGTTTTAATTTGATGTCACATGTGGCACGAGGCTCTTTTAATAACTATTATAAATAATGCAATTGTCTGTCGAGACGTTGCAGAGCTCTTGTTAATGCTCTAAGACAACTCAGTGGGTTGACCCTGTTATGTAAAAAAAATAAAGAGAGCCACAGAAAAGCTAATCACAGGTTAATCGCAGAAGGTAATACAAACTGCAAAAGGATTTGTAAATAGATTTTTATTAAGTTAAAACTTTTTTTTAAGTTTTTACAAATCCATTTACTACATTTTGTTTTAAAAAGAGTTTCAATAAATATATTTGTTAAAAAGTTAACTGAATGCTCTTTCCATAAAAGTGTTTATTTGTTTGTTTATTTGTCATCTTTTATAAATGTGTTTAATTATAGCATTTGCAAATAATTGTATAAAATATTTTCAGTTAAAAAGAAAAACTCTCATCATAAAGTATTTGTTAAAGCATTGTCTTTTTATAAAAGCTCAATCACATTCGATGTGGCTCTCAGGGTCCTCCATACTGTACATAGGGGTGGGCAATTCTGACAATAATAAAAAACTCAATATTTTTTGCTTATCCTGTGATTATCCCGACAACTATATAGATGCTATTATGGCTGGCCCTCTAGAAAAGTGATAAAAGTGCAGAAATACCAGTTTACTGGGCTACTAAAAGGACACATTTATTGAGACAATATTCTCAATAATCTAACATATCTTTAAATCCTACCTGTCGATGCAGACAGAAAGAAAAAATAAAGGAGCCTGTATCGGCAGCGAATAATCATATGTGAAGAAAGAATAGGGTCATCAATGAAATCACAATCATCTATGTACTGTCCAAAGTTGACCTGTAGAGGCAGTATAGATATATTATCATTAGTAATGTTCTGTAACCCACGTTATACAATTCACTGTGGATTAAATAAGCTGCACCCATTCTTCTGAACATAATTATATTAACTGTCAAATTGCCAACATGATGATAATTTGATTAATTGCACTCCCCTAGTTTACTGTCAGAAGTATGTATGATGAGCTAATGCTGTGTTTTTGTGGGCAGGTAAAATCAAGTACTCAGAACAGGTGTATGATTCGTGTATGGATGCGTTTGACTGCCTTCCTCTGGCTGCCCTCATGAACCAGCAGTTTCTGTGCGTCCACGGCGGGCTCTCACCCGAAATTCACACTTTAGATGATATTAAAAAGGTAACATGCACACCTTTTCAAGTTTTTATGACTTGCATGAGTGTAAGAAAATAGTAATGTTGTTGCCTTGTATTGCAGTTGGATCGGTTTAAGGAACCACCAGCCTTCGGCCCTATGTGCGACCTGCTATGGGCTGATCCTCTGGAGGACTTTGGGAACGAGAAAACCCAGGAATATTTCAGTCACAACTCAGTGCGAGGCTGTTCCTACTTCTACAGGTATGTGACCCTCTTCTGGCTGCTGCTGCTGCTGCTGCTGCTGCTGCTGCTGATGCTGCTGCTGCTGCTGCTGCTGCTGCTGCTGCTGCTGCTGCTGATGCTGATGCTGATGCTGCTGCTGCTGCTGATGCTGATGCTGCTGCTGCTGCTGCTGCTGCTGCTGCTGATGCTGATGCTGCTGCTGCTGCTGCTGCTGCTGCTGCTGCTGATGCTGCTGCTGCTGCTGCTGATGCTGCTGCTGCTGCTGCTGCTGATGCTGATGCTGATGCTGATGCTGCTGCTGCTGCTGCTGCTGCTGCTGCTGCTGATGCTGCTGCTGCTGCTGCTGCTGCTGCTGCTGCTGCTGCTGCTGATGCTGCTGCTGCTGCTGCTGCTGCTGCTGCTGCTGCTGATGCTGATGCTGCTGCTGCTGCTGATGCTGATGCTGCTGCTGCTGCTGCTGCTGCTGATGCTGCTGCTGCTGCTGCTGCTGATGCTGATGCTGATGCTGATGCTGCTGCTGCTGCTGCTGCTGCTGCTGCTGCTGATGCTGATGCTGCTGCTGCTGCTGATGCTGCTGCTGCTGCTGCTGCTGCTGATGCTGATGCTGCTGCTGCTGCTGCTGCTGCTGCTGCTGCTGATGCTGCTGCTGCTGCTGCTGATGCTGATGCTGCTGCTGCTGCTGCTGCTGCTGCTGCTGCTGCTGCTGCTGCTGATGCTGATGCTGATGCTGATGCTGATGCTGATGCTGATGCTGATGCTGATGCTGATGCTGATGCTGCTGCTGATGCTGATGCTGATGCTGCTGCTGCTGCTGCTGCTGCTGCTGCTGCTGCTGCTGCTGCTGCTGATGCTGATGCTGCAGACTAAAGGCGCGAGACCGACGATCATCCAGACGAGGCAAAGCTAAACTCAAACACACCTAACGTTTGCCTCACATTACACAAGGGCGACATTAACAAAAAGGATCTCCGTACTTTTTTGGAGTATCTCGATAATGATATTCAGAAGATATTACGTGTTATGGTTTTAGTCCTGGTTTTGACCCTGATTTAGTCCTGCTTTAGTCTGTCTTTAGTCCTGTTTCAGTATTGATTTAGTCCTGGTTTTGACCCTGGTTTTGACCTTGGTTTTGTTCCTAGTTTTGTACCTGGTTTTGTCAAGAAATGTGTCCTTACATGTCGTTAAATGTATTAGTGGAGGTTTACGTATCAAAATACAGGAAGGGATGTGACAATTATTCAGTTAATAAATTGTGATTATTCAGGTCACAATATAATCGTGAGAATCCAAAGATAATAATCCTGACCATTTTAGAAGCAAAATTATGCTTATTTAGTTCAATCTTTTGCCCAAAATTATAGACCTAAATGTATATAGCTTTTTAATTTGGCTGTTTTTATCAAATTTAACTCTGTTTTGTTATAGTTACAGTCTCAATAAGATAAGATAAGATATTCCTTTATTGTCCACACATGGGGAAATGTCATTGTTTCAATGCAGGTAGATACAGAGGAAAAGGACAGATAACTTTAAGTTTAAAAAACAATAGAAGAATAATAGAAGAATAATCATGAATATTCGTTAAATCGTGATCTTTTTTCTCTCTCACAATAATCGTAACACTAAAATAAGGTATTGTGACATCCCTATAAACAATACAACCAATTTTCAGATTTTGCATATCTTCAAAACAACATTCACAATATTATAGTTGTTATATATTCTTATTCATTTGTAATGGCGCACCTCAACATGACACATGAGTGGGAAATAACATGTTTTTAAGCCTGTACTTAGGCCCTGTCCACACGGTGCGGGGCTCATGTGTATCCGCACAGATATTTCACCTAATGCCTGTGTCAACCTCCACACAGAAGAGGCGTTTCAGATGTCTAAACCAAACCAGATTTCAAAATACTGTTTCTTCTTTTACTTGAATTACTTCCTCTTTTTCTTTGCCCCACGACCCAAGCGTTCTGAATATTCTGCAAAATGTACTTAACTTAATTTGATGTTTACTGCATAATGCATAATGCTAGCGCCAGAGAAACAACAATAATAAATCCACTGCAGAGATAGTCACCATTAAGTCTCTGCATTTAGACTGAGTCTGAGTTCTGAATATTTATATTTATTTATATTTTAGATCTGCAATTAGTTTGGTAATATATTAATGTAGCAGTTATTCTTTCAATGAATCAAGTTGAGATCAATTGTTGAGATTGTTGAAGCTCGATGAAGATGAAGCTCAAGAGATTCAGATTCATAAAACTTTTGCTCTGCGCATGGCTTGTTTTGGAAACTGTGCATAGTTTAGAAAACAATTATTTGGGATCTATATTAATTGATGATTATTTCAATAATTGATTAGTTGGCATTAAATGATAAACTTGTCAACAGGAGTGCAAAAGCATGCAGCCTCTGTGAGGAATGTTTGCAGCTTCATTTGAAGCACATACATGAATGAAACCCACTTGAAGAGTATTGACTTTGCATTCCTTTAAAACTCAGCTGAGCTAGCGCAGGTCCAGAGTGAGGCTAGGATAAATTGTAATAAGCAAACTTTTTTAGGTGTGTTGAACTTTTTTAAGTCCATGTGAAAATATAGAAGAATCCCCTAAAAATCCGATCGTTGTGAAAGCTGTACATGCTCAGTCAGCCGCAGCAGCAGCAGTTTGATTTAATAAAAAATACATGGGCGCTGTATGGGAGACTTGTGTTCAGGAGCTGCAGTACCTCAAAGTGGCCACACATCAAACTCACTTCAGCTGAAGAGTGTTTTTTCCAGTTCATGTTATATATCCTTGGTATATAGCCTTAGACATGTTGTTCTGTATTTTCTAAAGCTCTAGCAATGATTCATGATTGGAGCAGGTGCTGGGCTTTAGGCAGTGGATCAGCGAGAGCACACATAGGTTTAAAACAACTGGATTTCAGCTTTGGAGCTGGCAACGCAAGTGAGAGACTCATGTGAGGCTCATTCTGCTTTCTGATTAGATTTAATAATAAATCAGTAGATCAGGACTTGAATTTAAATGACAAATCTTGCATATGGTTCCTTTAAGCTGTTTTGTTCATATGTTCTAATAATATGCTTTGAATTTGAAAACATCTGATCAAATATCAGATGTTTTTGTCAATATTTTTTGTCAGTATCAACTAACATTATATCAAAAATTTTGTTTTCAAGATAAATCGTAGAACTGTGTGTTGTTCACTTTAGGTTGCTGCTTTTTGCTCTAATGACATTATATATAAGAGGGATATATCCAGTAGGGTCTAAACTCTTTCTGCACTTGTGTTAAATGGCTCCCATTCTTCAGCCTCACATGCAGAGAATAAGAGCTTAAAGAGGATTACTGTGGAGATGTGTGGAGGATGCTGCTGCTATAAGAGTCATGGATCTCCCTCGTGGCTTTGTTCTGACTTACATCGCTGTAAATCTTGGACTGGAATCGCCATCATAGACGGAATACTGCAAAGATAAATATCATGAAATTGCAATTTGAATGGACGCAATTAGCAAGTTGCAAAGGCTGGACATTTTTTTAAGTACCATAATCCTCCACAAACAACTCAATCTTTGGTCTGGTTCTGCGTAAAAAATGCTTTCCCTGTAGTTTAGATCTGAACAAAAAATATATAGTTTGGCAGTTCATATTTCAGTCTTCTGTCCAGTCTTCTGTCCAGTCTTCTGTCCAGTCCAGTCTTCTGTCCAGTCTTCTTTACGCATTTAAAATATGAACTTCGAACATAATCTTATTATCAAAGCACACATTTCTTATCGCAATTCAGAAAAATGGCAATTCAATATTTTTTTTTTCAAATTGTTCTGCTCTTCCATGGGCCCAACACCACTAATATAATTATACTACAATCTATTTGACACTATTGCATACTGTAATGCACACCGTCGATGTATGTCTTTGGTACATTCTTGATTCATTTTTTTAGGTGTTGCATTTCAGACTGGACATAATTATTGAAGTCCTTTCAGACTTTATTATGGTGTGAATACTGAATACACCTCGGATATGTCACCATGCCACACAAATCATATTGGGAGGCTAATGTATGTCAATGATTCACAATGGAGCAGAAGAATGAGGAAGTGAACAGCAACCTATGATATTATGTGAACAATTTGTGTCTGTGCTTTACGGGCCTTTCTGTTCAGAGTTTGCATATTTGTCCCATGTCCAGGATCTGTAACATCTGTAACATCTGTAACATCTGTAACATCTGTAACATCTGTAAACGGCTCTGAACTGCATTATTCAGCACTTTTATTTCAGAAGCATTTAAAAGCTCAGGGGTTTTTGATGATGATAGGTTATATATATATAGCAGCACACCAGTATGGCAGGTGTGGTATAATTATTGACAAAAATATTGCAGTATGACTGATAGCACAGTGCTTCCATCTCTTTATGTGTCTTTGGCTCATAGTTGACAGATTTCTTGCTCATTCTCACCGTCAGATTCACCAACACATTACAGAGTGTTTTCACAGAGGAGGAGAGTGAGCTGCAGGCCACAGTCCACCAGCAGTAATCAATATCTACTGCGCGGTTTGGGCAGAAAATAAATTTAGAGCTGTGGTAGTGCTGCACAAGAGAGAACATAATATAACCAAAAACTGCGTATTGCAATAATCGTATGGTTCTTAAGTAAGCGTTTTGTCGTGAAGCTTAAGATGGAGCCTAAAACTATTTGTTATGGTTGTGGATGGGTGTTTTAATAGAGTTTTATGAGAAAAGTGATTTTTAATATAAGGAAATTATCATTTTTGGGAGGAACTCGTCGATGTAATGCATTATTTGTGCAGCAGTGGTTCATTGTAGAAAGGTATGTATGCGTATAGGCCCTATAGGGGATGAGTTTTGGCCTTGTTTACTTCGTCTGGCCTTGTTTACTTGTTTGACTAGTTTGGGGTCATTTTACTCTATTGTTCTGTGCCAGCCTCTTGCTCACAGTTGCTAAGTACCTGAGTAATATTTGACTGGCTAAAGAAGTCAAGTTGTGTCTGAACCTACAATATTCTTTGGAACTATCCCATCTCCTGCTTAAATGTACCTCTCTGTCCTCAGATGTGTGATTTGTGGCTTTAAGGTAAAGGTAGACCGCTGACTGCACACCCATGTTTGAGTTCTTGTTGTTGTTGTTGTTGTTGTTGTTGTTGTTGTTGTTGTTGTTGATAGACTGTGATCATTATATTGGGGGGGAAACAAGACTATAAATAAAAAATAAACAGTGTCTGAAAATGTAATTCTGAATGTTATATATTTGTTGATTTGTGTGTTTATAGTCCTGTGTTTGTTCGTGTTGAGTGAACAAATGCATTGTCAGCCACAGCCGGTGGAGACATACAGTATCCATGTTAGTGTGCACAAACCTATTTCTGTAGTTTATATATTGGCCACCAGGGGAATCTCACTATCTCAGTCATGTGACCTAGATACTGTATAAGAGGATGGCACACTTTCTCCAGGTACAGAGGGCACGGCGCTCTCCTGCTTTTACTTCTGGCCCAAATCATGGAACTATTTAATATTTGACTCCACTGCTAAAGTGCGTGTCATGAACTTTGTAAAGAAGAGGAAGAGTAAAAATGATAGTTTATTCTTAAACCATTTTATTTTCAAACTGTAAAATAGAGATTGTAGAAATATACATTGTCAATATTCACAGTATTGTTTTGTTTTTTAGCTAACTTTTTCAGACAGAAAAGTGAAGCGGGATGTACCACCCATGCACAGTTTACAAGTTTGGTTTGATTCAATATTCTACAATGACAACAATAGATGCTGACAGCGTTCAGCGGTCTGATTTTAACACAAAGTGTTTTTATAATACCATTTCATGATGGGAAAAATGAAATTGACCTATATACAAGAAAAAGCTTTAATAGAGAACTAATATGTGTATTAGGATAGAGCAGAAGAAGCATAACAAACGACCCACAAAGCCCAACATTTGAAATGGTCCACTGACACTAATAATAGTTTTATTTACTGACATCTTATGGTTTATGTTATTGTTAGGGTTATATTGTTAGAGACGTTTCATATGCCAAAAGGGAGTCTTGTTTTTATTTGTTGTGTAACTAAAGAAAGACAAGTCAAGTCAACCTGATTGTAATGTACCATGTGATCTGTCATACATTATTAATAATCCTGTATAAACTAAAACATGATAATTGTGAGAAATTTCCATTATTATCCAACTGACTAAACCCAAATATGAAGTCCTTTTTGTTCGGATTACGATTCAGAAAGTGTAATTTTATAAAGTTTGTAACAAGCTAGATAATATGTGAGATAGTAAACCTTTTTAATGATACAGTGCCAATAATTGTAACTATTTCTTGTTGCTTCTTCTCACAATAATCGAAAAACTTTATATCATGACATCCATATTACGCTCAAACAAATACGCTGTGGGGCTCCTGGAGATATTTGTAAGCAGTTGCGATCCGAACTGTCACATTGGAAGTCATGTGGTTTTGTCATCTCTCTGTGGGACAGCTCATTGTCCATCTGCCCAGCAAAACATGGAGGCCCATAAAAACAATATTTTCAAACTATTCACACAAAATAACATTGGAACGGTTTGTTTTTTGTCTCATTTACGAACCTGTTTATTTAGCTAGTAGTTATGGAAAAATGAAACACAAAAGATTAAATAAACTAGATGCTCTGAAAACAATAGGAGCAAATTTAAAGTCCATTCGATATATAATATTCTCCTGTTTTTCTAAATATGTCTTAGTTTGGTAGGATAGCACCTCTGGTAAACTACTGCACTACTGCATGTGTCAATAGTCCTTACAGCAAAAAGGTACACTGAAAACAGGAATAATTATTGAATGCATTTGAATTGTTTGACATGATGTACAGTAAAAGAGGCTGAATCTAAAGTCTTTGAGCTTCTCGCTGGGTTCCTTGGGTTTGTGTGCTACAGCCGATCGCTGTCGGGCCGCTTTTCACCCGCTTGCATCATCTCCAGAAGTGCTTTCATGAATGCATTTATGAACAATGAATCTTTATTGTTTCATTTACTGATGTGGAAAAAGTGACCTGTGTAGTCCTATACGTATCATCTACTTTTGTACTTAATGTTTTTTTTTTTTTTTCTCCAGTTATCCGGCTGTGTGTGAGTTCCTACAGAGCAATAACCTATTATCAATTATTCGGGCCCATGAAGCGCAAGACGCGGGGTATGGTTTCTATTTGAACACAATTATTCATCAATGCTGTTACTATTTACTGTGCTTAGACATGTTTTAATTCTCTGAAGTTACCGGATGTATCGCAAGAGCCAGACCACCGGGTTCCCATCACTCATCACCATCTTCTCAGCACCAAACTACCTGGATGTTTACAACAACAAAGGTCTGCTCTGACTCTACTCCACAGCATAACATGGGTGTTCATTGAATAGTTTGGAGTATAAGTGTAGGCCTGAATGCATTAGGGAGGCCCGTTTGTTTTTGTGGACATGTGTGTCTTGTTGCCACGGGCTGCGGACTGCTGTTTGGAGCGTGGGAGGGACTGTCGGCATCACTGACTCTCAATGTGGCCTTATCTCTCTTGATGTAACAGTGTGAGCGTCCCAGGCCTCGTCAGGGCCATCTAGTGGTGAATGTCTGCTCAAGGTTATTTTATATCCAGTTCAAGTAAACATTCACAGTACAGTATTTTGTATGTTAAATCCATGTTGTTCAATACTGTTCGATACTGAGTGATATTCACAGTATCATCTTGTACTTTATGATGGAAATGGGTCGTCGTGTGGCTCATGCTATGCTAGTTTGTACCATGTAGGTTATAAATATGTATAAGGTTTAATATTACACAATGTTTTACATAAGGCTTTTATCCAACTAAGGGACATTTCTTGTCACAAATCATTGCCCAATGTTATGTTATTCTTTCCCATGTAGGTCTACCATCTTTATTTAGAGCTCAGTTTTTCTTAAATTATGAATACTGGATCCTGAGTTTTTTTGCTTTTTGCTGCAGCTGCAGTTCTGAAGTATGAAAATAATGTGATGAACATTCGGCAGTTTAACTGCTCCCCACACCCTTACTGGCTGCCCAACTTCATGGACGTCTTCACCTGGTCTTTGCCGTTTGTGGGCGAGAAAGGTACACCCGTAGTATCATAGCAAATCAAGCCAGACACAACCAATGTGTCTAAAATGTGTGTTTTTGTCTGTGCAGTGACAGAGATGTTGGTGAATGTGCTGAGCATCTGTTCTGATGACGAGCTCATGAACGATGAAGATGAGATTTATGATGGTAAAAAAATGTTTGGGGATTTTCTTGTTAATTATGGAATTCCGTCACATATTCTTTCACAATTATTTCCATGTAAATGTAAAACACCTTCAAATCCCTTTGATTGAACCTTGAACTTTTGCTCCAAAACATAATGAAAATATGTTTGCACACACAACATATTGTAGCACATACAGTGGCGCCCTCAGGACTATGCCGTTTTCCCATTGAATCAACTCGATCTTTTAAGGCTCGCACAGAGCAGCGCAACAGCGACCAAACTGTTCTCCTCAAACACTGCTCTTTAGTCAGCAGGATCTAAAATCTCTTTGTTTCTGACACTGGTAACAACCACATCAACACGGACAGGACCTACGCTGCCTTTCCATTTACGTGCCACCGTGACAGTTCCACCAGGGGAGATGTACCAAGAGCACCCACTTCTCCCAGTGTCACCCCTGACACCAGTTCTATAATCTCTCTCCCTCTCTCTTTCTCTCTCTCTTTCTCTCTCTTTTTCTCCATCTCTCTCTCTCGCTCTCCATCTCTCTCTCTCTTTCTCTCTCTTTCTCTCCCTCTCTCTCTCGCTTTCTCCCTCTCTCTCTTTTTCTCACTCTCTCTCTTTCTCACTCTCTCACTCTCACTCTCTCTCTCTCTCTCTCTCTCTCTTTCTCACTCTTTCCCTTCCTCACTCTCCCTCTCACTCTCTCTCTCTCTTTCTCTCTCTCTCTCTCTCTCTCTCTCTCTCTCCCTCTCTCTCTCTCTCTCCCAGCGCTGACCTGTCAGTAATCTCTGTCACAATACGGGCCTGATTGTGCCGAATGCAAGCAGATCAGGATGTACAATGCCCTGCACAATAATTCCCTGTGTGCAAAGTGAGAAATCTAAACCTTAATTGTGTGAAAATAATGTAACAGTAAACTTCCAGGCTGAACAACAGCTCTTTAGGACACTAAATGAAATGCTGCGGACATGAGATGTCAGACGAGGTGTAAGTGTGAAGGAGAGAGTCAGGGGGAGGATCAGAGAAGGAAGAGCACAAAGGATGTGTGGCACTGAGGGAGGGCATTGGAACAGAGGAGCAATGATGGGAAACTTTAAAATACTTGACTGGTCTGCATGCGTGATGGTGCGCCATTGCATAACCTCATAAAGAATCATGCATAATCATATCAATGTTCTTCTTTGAAGCTAATGCAGCTGCAGCGCGCAAAGAAGTCATCAAGAACAAGATCCGTGCAATTGGGAAAATGGCCAAGATGTTCTCTGTCCTTAGGTATGCTTTGATGTAAATAGACATGTGCATCTTACATATACTTGAAATTAAGGATCATTTTATCCAGCCAAGTCAGCAATTGCAACAGAAAGGGCTTTGAATATCTATGACACAAACTCAAAAACATCAGTAACATCTCTGATTAGAAATCTGGTCATCACACTTAAATGCTGATCATACTTTATACAGTAGAGTTTTGTTGTGTGGATATTGGGTGGAGTTTGTCCTGATGCTGTCCGTCCTGCAGAGAGGAGAGTGAGAACGTGTTGACGCTGAAGGGCCTGACGCCCACTGGCATGCTGCCCAGTGGAGTCCTCTCCGGGGGCCGACAGACTCTGCAAAGCGGTGAGTCCCCCTTCTGTCTCCCACACACTCCCCATACCTCTGCTCCTCCATCTCAGCCCTGCTCCGCTCCGTCTACAAATATCCCTGTTATCACACTGTCGGAAAGCACAAATGTTTTAGCTTATGCTTTTATATTCATCATTTTAGTCATAATTTATTTACCCCTCTAGTGATAAAAATGACCTGAACAAGTTGGGGTTGGATTCAGACTTAATTTATTAGTTTGAATTGAATTCACTTTTGTTACTTACTTCAAAATCCAAGAATTTAATGCTGCTGAATTCAGTCTTTGCTTAAGCACCCTTATTGGCAAAAGACAAAATGTTTCATACTCTTAATAAAGCCAGAACCATTGAGTAAAATTATGTATACAAATTATCTTTATGTTGTCCTCCATCTGTCTTCTCTCCTCTTACCCTTTTCTGATATATACAAGTAAATATGCCCCTTTGACCAAATGACAGATATTTTGCTAATACAATAGTGCATATGATACTGTTCTATCTTTAGCCCTTGATACCTTTACCCATAACCCTCGGATTGACCTCTCCAGTCGTGTGCATGTTGGCTGCAGTGAAGTGTAGCATGTAACTAAACAAAAGATTCATCTGGCATTATAACCCTTTAACCAACATGAGCTGCCTTTACTTTTGAGTTTGGGGCTGCGGTTCTTTCATTTGCATGGCTTTGTCAGGAGTAACATGCTTCGCTCCCTCCCTCCAGCCACCATTGAGGCCATTGAAGCCATCGAGCCATCGAATGAGGAGGACGGAGAAGGTAACTGTGCACCAGTCCACCTCCACAACTCATGCTTTGGCAACAACAACCTCATACACTGCCTATAATGCATTTATCCGCCCTGTAAAAGAAGTGTTTTTTCATTGTAATTTGACTTACTGCTTAATATTTACGGCATGCATTGCGGTTTGTATCGAGATATAACAAAAACATTGCAAATCTTTGGTTATGATGCACCATTTATTTATATTTTCCTGACTCATTTCAACATCTATGGATTAGAGCCTTTCCGGCAACTATAGGAATAAATGACAATATGTTTCCTATCGATCTGTCAAAATGTATTACTCAAAGTTGCAATGACTTAACTTTGATTTAGTCAATTATAAGAAAGTTTTGAAGTTGATTACCAATGTTCTTGCTGATATTTCCCAGTATGCATCACACCATAGCACTCAGACATCACTTTCTTCACAAATTCATCTTGAAATGATGTAAGTATTGTGCACTGACACAAAATTCTAGCAAAATATGTTAAACTTGACAAATGTGTCTGAAATTTAACTCGGAGACGTTATTTATCAGAATACAGACAGACCGACTCTTGCTTCTAGCTAAAAGAGAAAACTAAATTCAAAGTGGAACAAATGGAAGTGCTCTGTGTGCCATCAAGACGCACTCATAATAAATAAAACACTGAGGAGTCAAGTGCAGCTTAGAGATACATGATTAAAGTGCTTCATTGTTCTGGATTTGGCGCACAAATGGCCCCCATCTGGTTCTGAAATGCACTGCACGCACAAGAACAAGCAAAACACAGCATCCACATGAAAAATGCACCAGCGAGCTTCTGTGCCCGTGATCTGTCTCAGTTCATAATCGCAAACTTGGAGTCAACAGTCAGTGACGCAGCAATTTAACTTAAGGCTTTTTGTATTAAGACTGTTTGCTCAGAGGTAAATATTTACTGGGTGAAAATATTTCTACAAAGATGTGTTGGCTGCACACAGTCACCATATGTGGTTCCTGGCTAATGCATAAACTAACGGATTAAAGGGATTTGATGAACATCTTTGTAAACTGATATATTTTTAGTTTCACTGGGAGAGTGAGAACTGGCATACAGCAGAAAACAAAGTTGTTGGTGTTTGTGTTTGTAAAGGGATTTGTGGCAGGGAAATGTGATTTTAAAGTGTATTTACAAGTGTAGCACCAGCCATACCATAATTTCAGGCTGTCCCAGTGTCAGTCTCGAATAGATAATTGCTTCGTAACAGATTTAGGGCAGGAAGTATGTTGTGAGGTACAAATAAGTATGATAAGAAACTCTATATCAAAGTTGCTTACTGCTACTACAAGTACTTTGTCCTACCACTAAACTACAGGACAGGTCATAGGACTATTACTATTTTATACTGCAAAAACAGTATTAAGAAACATACCATAAGTAAATATGTACCTCACCTATGGCCCGGTGTCACTAGGATAGGCTCCAGTCTCCCGCGACCCCTAAAGGGAACAAGCGGTAGAAAATAAAGGAACATGTATTATGTTCTTATTAATTCATCTAGTTAATTTCCTAATTCTGCCTTATTTGGGGTTAGAAGATTTTCCCTTCGGCTTACACAGACCACAGATTCATTACAATGTAAATAGTTTGCAATTTGCAAGTATTTTGTGATTGGATGGGGCCACATTCCTTCAGGCTATAATTTGGTGGGTTATCACAGTTCTATTTTATAAACAACTAACTTTTTCATTACCTTTACTATTAGTGTGACTTCTTATTGTGTTTGCTCTCCAGCGATCCGCGGCTTTTCCCCGCAGCACAAAATCCGCAGTTTTGAGGAGGCCAAAGGCTTGGACCGCATCAACGAACGCATGCCGCCGCGTAGAGACGGGGTGAACCACGTGGGCCACTCCATGGGCAAGATGAACATGTCTGAGGCCAACGGGACTGACGACAACAGCAACATCCAGTGATTTTGCTGCTCGAGCCTTGGGACCATGCTGCTGCTGCCCCTTGTGCCGCAACACTTTGCCAAAATGGGAAATTCAGGCCTCCCGATATAGAAATCTAACAGGCCCACAGAAAGACAAATGAAAACCTGCAGCTAATCTTAAAGGGGTGTTTAAAAGGTAATTTTTGTCTTGACGTTGTGTCATTGCACAGTTTTGGGGGGAAGTGAGAGATGAGGAGTGGACAGCCAGCTGCAGCTTGGCTCAAGTCGTCTCTGCCTGTTCAATTATGGACTGATTTTTGCAGAAAGTTGTGCATTTTATGATTGCTGGCAAAAATGTCTGCTCCTTTTACCAGAGAGAAGATTTAATTGCAGTATCCATGACACATTTTACTATTTTCTAAGGTGTTTATGAAGAATCACATATAAATTCACGTTATGAGGAATATGCGCTTGTTTACAGACATGTTTTGCTAGTATTACCAGGTTACAACACATGCAAAAAGAATGGACGCAAAAAATAAGCTTAAAAAAGTACCTCTTTCAACTTGCAATTTTATCTGCTGTGGGCTTTATTGACTGATTTGAGATAAGATGCAATCCTGTAAAGGACAAACAACATCCAGGCTTCTCAGAATCACGTATTAAGTTTAAACTATAGTTTATAAAAGGTTATGCATTTCTCCAATAGAGTTCTATTACTTTCTGGGCATCAGTCATCACCTAGCAAGCAACACTTGGAGGGGATGAGGAGCAAAAGCCAGGGAGCAATTGAGCATGAGGGTAAAAATAGTATCTTTAAATAATCGCAATCATTTATATACATAAAAATGTCCCTGAAACAACTTGAGAGGGAAGTTCGCTCCGAATCATTTTCAAAATTATTTTGTCATATCGATCTAGCACTTGACAAAGCTATACCTCACAGACACTAACAATCATGACATGCACCTGAATTGCTCGAAAATGGTTTGTAATAAATCTGACGGCGATTGAGTGCCACATAGTTAACCTGCTGTCACTAACCATAGTATTGCTCACTTGCTTGTTGAGAGAAATATTAACAATTCATTCACCATGAGGTACATGAGCACCCTTTGAGTTTTAGCACATTTTGCAATGTTGCAAACTCCATCTGATTTCAGACATAAAGACTTGTATCAATATGAAAAGGAAATTCTATAAATCGGTGAATACAAATAAATTAAACACACACAGCTATATTAAAAAGTCTATATTGAATAATCAGTCAATTTGTATCATCTTTGCACTGAACTCAACTGGATTTAAATTGAGAATAACTTAATTATTTGGAAACCCCCGGAACTGAAAAAAATGTTCTAGAATTTCCTTTCGTACATCTTATATACATAACTATTTTTTCTACTCCATCTTTCATCTTTCTATTTAATCCCAATGGTACGTGACTTAAGGATGGACAAATACAGTGATTTTTAAACACAGCATCTACTGTATGGTATGGAACGCATCAATGCATGCAAATAAGTTCCTAATTGTTATGTGAGATTATAATTGTGATAGTTGTGTTTCAAATAGTAAACTTGAACTATTTTCATTTGGAGATATATTTGTAGTTGATTTGTCTTGTTTTATATATTTTTTAAAAATAAGTAGGCTTCCTTTAATTGTTCTCGTCAAAATTTGATTTGGATTCTGTTATTTATTACGACTGCTGATTTTGATTTTATATTGATTTGTTGTTATGCAGAGGCGCCCTTTCTTTCTGTTGTACTGAAAATGTACAGAACATGTTATATAGTGTGAATGAATATAATCTCAGTGAAAAGCAACTTTCAGGCTGCCAAAGCATGATAGCATGGTTTTCAGATGTAAATGAATTGGACACAGTGGAAATCATGTGCCACACATTTAAACAGGAAACATTGTACTCTGATTCTATTTACTGCTGATATGATTATTGTTACAATTAAGCTTATGGTTATTTTCCTTTGTTTCTGGTTCTTGTATGGTCTACATGCATATTTCAACCAACTGATATAATGGACTTTATCTTGCAACATTTTTTATTATCTATGGAAATACAGTCTGTTTTGGCATTTGACTTCCTAAATGATACACACATTGTAAGCAGCATGCCCTATGGGACAAATCACATTTTTTTACTCTTGAATAAAATATGCATGAACATAATGTTGTACTGTGATTTTACTGACACACCATTCTCATTGTTACATGATATTTAAAATAATTCAGTCATTTATTGAATGCCAAACCTCCTTTCCAGTCACAATACTACAAAAAACTGTTGAATCAAAAACCTTTTGATTATAGAAAAGTTCCATTCCATGGTATTTTAATTTAATATATTTATTTAATTTATACAGGAGGAAGCGTTCTTTTTTAGGGGCTACCCTGTTAAACCACAATACAGAATAAATAACAAACACAGGGTACTAAAACACAAATTAAACATTCAACAAAATTAACCAATGACTACTTCAGAATATAATTGACAATGGTGAGTTCTGAATCCTTCTCCTGTAATGAACCTTAGTGCTGAGTGATAAACTGAGTTCAGAGGTTTTAACACTGTTTCTGTAGAAAGCATATAAATAATATCACCATAATCTAGAACTGAGAGAAATGTAGCCTGGGTTAACTGTTTTCTACAATTACCGGTAAGAGGAAAACATGTTTTATTTCTAAATCAATCAATCAATCAGTCAATCAATCAATCAACCTTTATCTATAGAGCTCAAAGTGACCAAAGTGCTTCACAATAAAAATCAAGGCAATTCGAAACATAAAATTAATTAAAAACAAACTGAATAAATATGAATAAATACGTTTTAAGCCTAGATTTGAAAGGCTAAAGTCAGTGATGGTGCACATGTCGGGGGGCAGTTTGTTTCAGAGTCTGGGACCAGCGACAGAGAAGGCTCGATCCCCCCAGTGTTTGGCTCTGGGGACGTCCAGCAGAAGCTGATTTGTTGACCTTAGAGCCCTGCTTGGATTTCGAGCGGAGAGAGGCTCGGCCAAATAAGAAGGTGCCAGGCCATTTAGAGCTTTAAAAACAAAAAGTAACATTTTAAAATCAATTTTAAAAGAAACGGGAAGCCAATGGAGAGCAAATTATTTTAGCTAAAAAACTTGCTCCAACCACAAAATTGTTGTCAAAAACAACCTCAAGATTCTTTACGGTCAGTTTTATCATGGATGATAAGGTTATCAAAATTAGACAGCACGGTCTTCTTATCATTCAAATAAAGGACATTTTGCCCTAACCACATCTTTATATATATATATATATATATATATATATATATATATATATATATATATATATATATATATATTTATATATATATATATATATATATATATATACATGTGCAATTACTGTCGTGATCACATGCAATGGTATTTATTTATTTATTTTATCTTTATTATTTTTCCCCTCCATCCCTTGTTAGGAAATGGGAGGTTTTGTCTATAGGAATTTTTGTTTATAAGAGATCTTCTATTGAGAGTGTTTTTCAGACTTCCTATAAGTTATCTGTTCTTTTCCTCTGCATCTACCTCTGTATCTACCTGCGTTGCAACAATGAAATTTCCCCATGTGTGGACAATAAAGGATTATCTTATCTTATCTTAGCTTATCTTATGTCTGCAATGCAATCAGTCAGAGATTGAAGAGCATTTTTGTCTGGAAACACAGGTAAGTCAATCTGTAGATCTTCTGCATAGCAGTGAAAAGCTAAACTGTGTCTGGCTTTAATTGACCCCAGTGGCAACATATACAGAGAAACAACATGGGGCCCAAAATAGAGCCCTGGGGAACTCTGCAGACAAGCGAGGCAGCAGAGGAGGTTAGGTCCCCAACAAAGGAACGCAACTTTTGGGCTTTGTAACGCCAAAGCAATGGGAGGGGTACTTTTACGGACTACGACAGAGTCTGAGGACTACGAAACGTCTGAGGAATAAAGTCTGGCGGTAATGTAACACTTGGATACCAATCGCCATAAAACAACAACAACAACAACAACAACAACAACAGATCAAATATGTAAAGTCGTGAGCCTACTCACAGAATGGATATGTTTGTAGGTATTTTCTGGCAATTAAACCATCTCTATAGGGAAAAAAGGCCCTCCATCCATGTACTTTTCAGTGGTGGCTTCCCACCTGAAAGTTACATATTATAAACATATCATATAACCTATATTATTATTGTTATTATTATTATCATACATCTTTCCTAATATCTGATTACGCATAACAAATAATGAAAACATGTATTTTCAAATTGGAAAACGTGTGCTTTTATGTTGTTGTTTTTTGACCGGATATGACGTCACAGTTGGCCCGCCTCAAGGTTTACTTTTGGGTAACACGGCTCTTTTCAATTCAAGCAAATAATTATTTTAATATCGGAAACGACATGGACGTTTGTAGCATGTGATCTTCAAAATGAGCACTTTTAGCTTGAGCCTACTGTCTGACACGGTGTTCTTTCTGAGCGGGAGGTCAGTTTCTTAGCACACGGAGCTAACACTGCTGCAGCTGTCAGTGACCAAAGCGAGCGCGCACCGTTAGCTTTAGCTGCAGCAGACATATGATACGGACGGAGGTTTCACCGATATAAATAGCCACGGATCTTGCAAAATTCACCCAGGATAAGCTAAAATGGACAAAGAAGAAGCGGACAGGCTGATAGAAAAGGCCAAGCTGTGTTTACGGTCCGGACGGAAGGACAGGGCGCTGCAGCTGCTGAACGAGGCGCAGAGCCTTTACCCGAGCACCAGGGCCAGAGGTAAATTTAGCACTGACACTCACACGTACAATAGCAAAAGCGCTGCGATCAACCGGCCAAGTGCAGCCTTAGTGACCTACTTTGATTTTGTAGACTAGTGACACTGTGTGATATAAATGTCATTCAGTTGTGTCTTGTCATTCATCACCATTGTTGAATGACAAGTTTTACATGCACACACAAAATCTGACCAGTCTCTGAGTTATGAATTAGATTATTGAAATATCATGTAAACTGAACTGAAGTTTACATGACATGCTAGAACTGAAATGTGAAACAAATATTTTATGAGAAAATGTGACGGATTGAAGTGTTCTTTGGCTTCCAAATACAACAGTTACTCTAATAATCTATAGATTTAACTGACACGTGTCACCAGGTGTTTTTGATGATCAGATTTCTCTTGTCCATGTAAACATCAAATCTCTGATCTAATGATCGGGTTATCTGATTATTCTAGTTATCTGTTTTTTTTCTGGCTGTATACATCCTATCCTGAGATCCAGAATAGCCACTTGTCCAGTAGTAACATTGATTTAAGAATGCTGAGATATATAATTCTCGACTATCTGGGCAAATGTAAATGTACCCACTGTTTCAGTTCTATTGTCTATTTGTTTTCTTTTTTCATAGTTAATCTTCAGGTAAAGATCATATGTACATATAAAGATTAACATGTAAAGATACTCGTCTGTGCAAATTCATAAAGGGCTATTTTTGGTTTTGTGTTACTTCCATTCCATTTTCATTAAAACATCTCTTGTGTGTTCTTGCAGTACTTATTGATGCCATACTCAGAAATGGAGGCACTCCTCCTCACACAGACTCAAACCGTGTTCCACCACCATCAGGCTGGAGAGATGAGGACTTTGGAAACAATGGCACTACTGATGCCAATAATACAAATAATACTAATAGTGATGAAAAGCACAGCTACACAGAAGATCAGCGGCAGTCTGTTCTCAGGTAGCTACTCCATATTTTTACAGATTGAGGCAGGTACTACAAGGCTATGCTTCATAATTAACCTGTATCTTGTTGACGTTTCCCTTAAATAGTGACATGTTGTCCCATGAATGGTCTCGCTAATCACTTTTGTTGAATATTACAGGATAAAGAATTGCAGAGACTTCTATGAGATCCTTGGTGTTCCCAAGAATGCAAGTGATGAAGATCTGAAGAAAGCGTATCGAAAGCTGGCCTTGAAATTTCACCCTGACAAAAACTGTGCTCCCGGAGCAACAGATGCTTTCAAAGGTAATTTTTGTTAGAATTCAATATAATTTACTTCTGTTGCACAGTAATAACAAATGTGTGAGTTTAACTTTGTTGATGTTTGGAATTTTCATAAATTTATATTAGCTTGTTATTAAATCAATTTGCCGTAATCCCTCATTCGTCAGGAGTGGTCATTGTAGAAACCAATTAAGTTGTAGTCATCTGGACACAAGAGGTTTCGATTCTCATTCAAAAGTCATTCTCAATCTGCAGAACAAGTTTGAGAACTCAGATCTTTATCCTACACCTACCAGTGGGAAGAGTACGCCCTGCCCACCGGGCAGAGCCTCCTGATGAACAGGACAGGCTATTATCAGGAGCTTCCCCTCCATCTTTTTCTACAATCAATCAGTCAATCAATCAATCAATCACTCAAAACAAACACTAATAACAATGTTTGTTACTTGTTTTTGCATATTTAAGTAATGCTTTGTAACTATTCGACAACGTTTTGTATAATGTAGTAATGTTTTATTGTCTAAAAAAGTTAAATGAGTTTTAGTACTGTATATTTTTGTTGTGTTTTTTTGGGCAATCATGTTAATTTCTTGTTCTTGCTTCAACAGCAATAGGAAATGCATATGCAGTGTTGAGTAACCCAGAGAAGAGGCAGCAGTACGATCAGTATGGAGACCAGTCCAGTGCCCCGGCTCCACAACACTCCACTCACGCCCAGCACAGACACTACCGTAACTTCCACCGAGACTTCGAGGCCGATATCTCCCCAGAGGAGCTCTTCAACATATTCTTTGGAGGAAGATTCCCCACAGGTAAAATTGCATGGTGGTAACCCATTATGCCAAAATGTAAGAGAGTGATTGTTATTATGCGCTTCTCATTGTGCAGGCAACATTCATGTGTACACCAACCAGGGTGCCTCCTACTCTCAGTTCTATCAGCCGCGCCGTCGACGAGCGTACGAGAGGCGCGAGGAGGTCGTGGAGGAAAACCAAAGTCAGGTAACTCCCATAATGCCTTTCAACTCGAGAATGATGATTTCAGTCAGCCAGCGTGACCATTTAAACAAGTCATCTGAACAGTCAGACAATATCATGTTAGTCCAACAGAAATGTGTTAACACAAGTCTTAAATCTATTTGTTGAGGTTTAATTATCAGACAAATGTGAAAGGTTTGTTTAATTCACCACAAACATGCATATTCCAACATAATTATTTTTAATCCATTATTTTGTAGTTTAAAGAAAAAGTATGATTTATATACTCAAAATTCTAATTTTACATATCTTAAAAAAAACATTCACAATATTCTCTACATTTTGATATATTGCCCGCCTCTGCTTGTGCCTGTTCTTCCAAATTATGTTCAATTAGGTAATTATGTTATGCCAGTATTAAATACCCCCATAGATACATGGAACATGACATTATAATTAATTATAGTTATATTATAAATGTCCATAATTACAATTCAAAATTATACAAATATTCTGTTATCTGAATTTATGTAGTGTGGTGTGTTACTTTCAATATGCAGTCAGCTCTTTAGTCCGCATGTTCTGTAACCTGATCTGTTCCCATCTGCTGCTGATTTGATCACAGAACACCTTCACTGCTATGCTCCAGCTTCTCCCTGTGCTGGTCCTAATCCTCATATCAGTGTTTACTCAGATGATGGCCACCAACCCATCCTACAGCCTCTTCTATAAACCGTAAGTCTGTTGCATAACCAGCACATATGTAATATTGACAGCTCGGTTTAATGGGTTAATTTGTTTCCAGGGCGTTGGGGCTGGTGGTGTCCAGGGAGACGCAGCACATGGGCGTACCGTATTATGTAGATAAAAGTTTTGAGAAGGAGTACCGGGGAGCCGCTCTAGACGAGCTGGAGAAGACAATAGAAAGTGACTACATTGAGCATCTTCAGAGCAGCTGCTGGAAGGAGAAACAGCAAAGTAAGACGTTACTAAGAGACTATTAGGGCACATTTGAAAAACACCCATCAGGCATAACATTACACTGACAAATGAAGTGACTTTACTTCAAAGGTAGTGTATTTAGGACAAGGTTTAATCCTGTAAGGAGTATGTTTGGCTTTCCGGTCGTGTCTGAGCATTTCCATACTGCAGCGTTTGTGGGGTGTGCCCGATGTGCAGGGATCTCAGTTGTTGGATGGCCATGCTGTTCTGTGCAGATGATGTGTATTATCCATGAACATGAATGTTTATATTGCTTTGCAAAAATAAAAGATAATGAGTTTTTTTTTTTTTTTTAGAGTCAGACTTGGCAAATTTAGGACAGCTTTACCGAGATGAGCGGTTGAAGCAGAAGGCTGAAACGATGAGGCTGGACAACTGTGAGAAACTACAGCGACTAGTGCAACGACAAAGAGGCTGAGGACTGTGCGAGAGGAGGAGACATTTCTGACTAATTTCAAGCTACTTTGGGAGAAGTGAGAGTATTGCTGCTGAGGAGGCAATGTCACAAAAAACAATGTGCCTTCTCTTGAATGGTAAGAAATGGTGTTCGCATGTTAGCACTGTTAGCACGGATGATGGTAGCTGCGAGCTACGGTGTTATTGTGGCAGTGTTGTACTAGTGGAGACGACACTTTTAGAGTATGCACAGTGTTCAGTATGAATCTGGGGACTTGAACCATGTTCGATTGGCACAGTTTAGGACTTTTTGCTTTCTATGTAACCAGACAGATTCCCTGTCTTTGTATTTTTTAGGTTTTCTTTATGAATGTTACATGAGCGTCATGGCTCAAGTTTTCTGTAGTAAGAAATTACCTTCCTGGAAATAAACAACTGAAAGTATATATTTTTATTTGTAAGGAGTAAAAACACTACCAATGCCAGTTGGCTGTCTGCAGTGCGATGGGTCTCAATTATACTTCTTCAAACTATTGTTTCCACTCTCACTGTTCACTGTCAGCTGGTATTTTTAGATAGGATCATTACCTTGGAATTCCAAAATATGACCTAATAGCCATGTTTAATAGTCATTTTATAACAAAAATAGAAAACAAAAACAGGACAAACATGTTTTGCAAGCGGCATTATCCACAGTTCTTCTTAATCCTTACATTGTTGCTAAGAGATCTCAATTTATAAAATGTAAAAAAAACAATCTGAGCTTTATTTAATTTCTTTACATTAATACTTTTTCCTGTCACCGATGAGACTGCCAATTACTTAAGATCTCAATTGTACGAAGTCCGTGTTGAGCACTTTAGTTCAAATGTTTGTTCAGTTTTAGTTGTGTTTATTTATTTTTGCATGCAGCAGTGTCATTTATGTATTTACTTCATACGAGCTAACGTCCTGTTCCGCAGTCCTCAGACCTCAGATAATTATCAAAACATTAAAACTGTGAAATTTAGTTGAAGAAAACAGCGGATCATGGCCAAGAAAATTAAACATGTTCACAATATTTTGACTACTGCTCTTTTTTCACAAGTGTTTAGTACATACAGAATCTGTCCAACAAAGTCTGTCCATTTTCATGATTGTAGGTTAAGTTTATTTGAAATTGAGAATACTGATTAGTACATATTGTGTTATTGAAACACTGAAAATAAATATATTTAAGTACTTGACATAGTTCACCTATAGGTTAATTAACCAACATAACAAGTGACAAAATATCTCAAATACTTACCACAGTGTATATAGGCAGATATCAATACTGTATTTCATTTGATGTTATAACACAAGTATATTATGTCCTTTGGCCTCTTGATTCTCTCTAAATCATCTCATAACTTTTTACAGAGACCCACTAAATTGATTTATCGCTCTGTTAAAGATTTAGTATTTAAATGCCCCTTGGTTTAACCTGTTCTCACAGTTGTGATTTTGGGCGTTACAAAAATAAATTGACTTGAACAGTAACATCTTATTAAACTGTAAGCCCTGTCTGTGGATGACTCAAATTACACATTTATATTCTATCCATTGACTTTAGAATGCAGATAAATGATAACACGTCATGATACAAAAACTGCATTAGAAGAGAATCCATGCAGCACTATTCACCGCTCAACTTGAAGCTTTGAGACAGACATTTCCCAGAATTTATTTCTTCATCTTGAGGTCAGCTTCCATAGCACAGCGGCGCCCCCTAGTGCCTCCATCCTGCAAAACAACACAGCCAAACATGTATTACTGTCGCTACATTTGACAAAGATTGAAGAGGGAAATAATAGCTTCAGGACAAGGTACTTACAAAAAGAGAAAGAAGAAAGGCGGGAGAGGACATGGAGACAGAGTCCTAACAGACAAACATGATATAGATTTAGACTAAGAAGTGAAAAGGAAATAAAGTATACAATTGGGCTTTGTGTTTGTCTATATAAAACAAATAGTTATTCTCTTTTTGACTCTATTTTCCAGCCTTTTAGACTCAAGCAGGTTTAGCAAAATAAAATGAAATCCTAGAAAGTGGGTGAGGGGTGTTTTTCCTTTTGACGTTCCCTGAAGTCAATATCATATTGAAAATAAAAGTTGAATACTAATGTAAAGTACATTTTTGCCAACATGCAGATAAACCTAATATGATCATGATCTTTCAAGCAAGAGGAGTTCTTGAAAATAATTCCATTCGACAATGGTCAATAGAAAACATGATTTTACCTGTGGCTTTCATTAAAATAGCCTAGCCTACCACAGAATATAGACAAATTGGAACTTAAGTTAAAAGCATAAACACGTGCTTTGCGATAGGGCTCAGATATTTCATTTCATACTTTTTATTCACCAAAACTCGAGTGAAGCACCTTGTCAGTTGAGTCCTGTCTGCGTGTGCTCTCGCGGCCCCTCAGGCTCTTGGCGCTGATGCCCGACTCGCTGGTCTCCATGATGAGCTGCGTGGCCAGAAACTGCTGCACCTGCTCCAGGACGTCCCGCTGCATCTCCAGGGCCATGTGGTACACATCGTGGTCCAGGCTGTTGTACATGACTGCGTTCTGGAACATCAACATTATGTCTCGCTGGAACTCTGCCGTGGTCCGGATCAAACCTGTCTCAATGTTTTTTTTAACGGTGGCGAGATCCATGGGCCTGAAAACAAAGATAACGCATACACTCTTCTAAATGTGAATGTCAACAATTGTATCGTTTTGTGCCATTGTCACTATTATATTTTGACAATGAGAACATAATGATAATACCCAAGATCATTTCCTACCTGTGCACAATACTATGATATCCAGGTGCTATTTCATCTGTAACAGGCTGTAGGAAAACATTGGCGTACCTAGCATATAAACAATATATTTCAAACAAACATTTGAATTAAAGTGTTTTTGTCTGGATCATACTCATATCATGTGGTCAGACGGACCTGTGGTTGGCTGCTGCACGCCACACTAACATAATGGCTTTCTTCCAAATCTTGTGCGCTTGTAAAGCCTCCTGATCCTCGCTACACATTGAGCTGCAACAATATAAACAAGAAATCATTGAGAAATATTCCACGCCAACTTCATTTGAAACCTGACGCATTGTTTGGATCTGGCAAAAATACAGGGATATCAGACAAAACATTATGACCAGCGAGGAATGTCCCCATTGTAACAGCTTCATCTTCTGAAGCAAGTGAACATTTTCTCCTATAACCACAATATTGACCAAATGTCCAGGGAACTGTGGGGTCCACTTGTTCGGGGTTTGTTTGAAATCTGTCCAAATGGAGTTAATACGTTAACTAAGGTTCATGAGCAGGATGGCGCCTCCACCTCAGTCTTCGGACCACACCTCTATCACCCAAAAGCGCCTCAGTCAGCGCTTGACTGTTCTCTCCCTCCCATTGTAATAAGCTTTCTTTCAGCATTCAGTCTCCTCAGAGGGGGGGACCCGGAGCGGCTGGGCAGCTTGCCGAGACGGAGCAATTGATCTGCAGTTCACCAGTGTCACTGTCACATCAATAAATTGTTATTTGCATATATTTGTGGTTGCGTGGTCCTTGCTAATGAAGTGGAGTGCGACATTCATGACATTGTTGCTGTATCTTAAAATGCATTGCAGTAAATTGAATCTGAAGCTCAACAGTGCAAAAGTAAAATTCCCATAACATTTCTCTTCACTCATGTTTTGAAAATGATCAGAATTCATTAGCACAACAAAGCATAACCAGCTATTGGGCAACTATTGACAATAACATAACAATATTCATACGCCAAAAAAATCAATTGAAAATCAGAAATATTGCACCCAAAGTCCCCATTTACTGTTGAGTTCCTTTGGTGGTGGTCATGATGTTAAGCCTGATTGTTGAACAAAGCAAACACTAATATAAACATTTTTACATTTGCCTGTTCTGTGAGCGAGGCTTTTCACTCACAACTGAGATGAGGCGGGGCTACTGGGAATGGAGTCTGCAGTGGTGTTGAGTTGGAGCGAGGAGGAAGCCGTGAGACTGTATCCATCCTCACTTTCACTGGCTGCAGGCTCGAGCTCCATATCACCCTCCAGCTCTGAGAGAAAGGCCTCATCCTCCTCCACTTTGACCCCACAGTCTTCAGCGCTCTCGCAATCTTCTGCGTGTGCCGTGTAAAAGCCTGGCTCATCCTTCACTTTCGTCGCCTGTAAATTTGCAGATGAGATACAACTATTAAACTATTCATGATACTCTGAACAGGTTTAAACACCTTCACAACATACAATTCAGTCCAACAGATGTACACAGCTATTATTTTTGCTTTATGCCTATTGAATGCCATACCTTGAGATTTCTTTCAGTCAGTGGGCTATTTTCTAAAATTGAGTCTGCCAATATGTAAAGTAATTATATATTAGGCAAAAGTAGGTATTTATTTCATTTATAATTTCTTGTTATGTTGTACCTACCTCCGTGACCTCTGTCAAGTCGATGTTGTGTCCACTTCTCACCCTCACATTTGATGGTTATTTTAGTTGAGATTTGATTAACTTGATGCACATCATCGTCTACAGACTTAGCCTCAGAATGAGAAAGTGCTCTGGAAGGGCAGTGCTCTCGCTCAGAGTTACATGAAGACAAGGATGTCTGTGATAGGCCTTTTAGTCCCCTGGGTAAAGCTCCGAGACAGTTCTCTTGACTATTGCACTGAGATGTGTGTTCAGTCAAAGGCCCTCCATGTGCTGGTAACACATTTGTCTTTGCCACAGTGTTGCTCTGATGTGATGAACACTGCGGGGCTCCAGGGGCTACTGTAGGGGGTGCTGTTGGGCCACTGTCCTGAGGCTGGAAAGGTCCTGAGGGCCAGGCAGTTCCCAGAGTGTGTCCACTCTCTTCACAAAGAGAAAGAGCAGCTTCCACTGCTGCTGCGTCCAGTGCCTCTGCACTCTCGTCGGCCTGAAGGTCAAACAATAAAGTGAGCCACAGAAGCATTTACACTAGATTAAATAGTTATTGTTTAAATAAATAAATAAATAAATAAATAGTTATTGCACCTTGTCCTCAATAATAGCAATGATATCTCCCACTGTCTTCAGATCCAGTTCATCTCCCATGTATGCTGCATTCACATGGTCCTCGCTCAGCTCAGACTCCTTCAGTTCAGGAGGGGCCCTTCTGCACCCAGAGCCCATAGAGGGCATTGCATTTTGCTCTGCACACAAGACATTGATTTGTTTGACAGTGTCCAAATGCCTCGTGCCATGTTGGCCACCCATAATGCAGTTATGCATAGTATATGTTTTATACAGAGTATGCATGGCCAGACCTGAACATGCTGAAGCATCTGTGTCCTGTGTAACAGGAGAGGCAGTCAAGGGGGCAGTGTCTCCACTGACCAGAAAACCTAATGGGGCTGAAAATGGAGTAGGCCCAGCCTCCAGCAGACGAGACAGCATTGGTGCACCTGCCATGGAACATACAACAACACAGTTAGCAGTAGGTCACAGTTCAGCTGCTATAACTGTGGCAGGAAAGACGGTCAATGTTTTTACTAGCTCAATAATACTGTACATACTGTAGTTTAGTAATTGTACCTGGGACCTGAGGCACTGGAAGACTAGGTATTGTCCCTGCATCAACCATGTGAATAGCAGAGAGCTCCCCATCTCCTATCTTTAAAATAAACAGAATTAATTAGACTGTTGCAGTATCTTAATCAGCAAAACATTACACAGTTGTTAGCTGCTTAGTAGTATCAAAATCTACTCTGGTTCAACTACCAGTCTGGCATTTGTGGGTAAGATGCTGCCCTTCTTCAGGAGCTCAGACAGAAGAGGAGAAGGTGGAGGATTGGGTTTTTGGACCAGGAGCTTTTTTTGTGCCTCATCCAGGACTGAGATATGGCAGCTGTCATCTGCACCAAGCCCAGAACAACCCAGTGAGATCAACTGAGCTGATCCCAAAGCCTGTAAGGAAACCAGCATCAATCATGATTTGATTGGAAAGAACCGTGTCATTTAAATGTCTCGTGTCCATTTAACTTACACTTTTGGGAGAGGCCAGTTCTGAAGTCAGGCATTCAAGTGGATCCCCAGGTGATAACTCCTGTTTTGGGGATCCACAGCTTGTAGGTGAATTTATGGTAACTCCAGAGATCCGCTTGGGAGCTAACTTTAATGCCAGTCTGCCTGAGAAAGCAAGACCATTACAAAAATCATCCAAAGTGTACCACAACTATTGTAAGGCTAAGTTGCTGTTCAAAGTTAATATTTACAAGTAGGTGAGCACTTAAAACCTTCCAACAACTAGTTTTGATATTTTCAAATCATATGTAAAGTACCCTGGTAAGCAGCATCGGTGACCTTTCTTTTTAACTCAGCTGCCTCCTCCTCCTCTTTTTTCTTCCTATAAAAGGTATAAGCATACTATTACTCCAATTAAACACATCAATAATAATCAGTATATGTGTTCAACTAGTGTTCTTACCGTTGGGTGTCTTCCCACAAATGTTCTAGTTTTGAATCGAGGTGACCCGCCTGAATAAGCTCTGCTTCCCTTTTCAGCTTCCTACAAAGGCAAATCATATCCATTCACACCTTTGATTATATAATGTACTATATATACATTATATTAGATTGTTGTAAACGTACCTGTGCTTCTCTTGGGTTTCTTTAATCAGCTTCTTGAGCTCATCAATCCTCTCTGCTGTCAGTCTGCGCACAATCACATCCTCCACAGTTTCCACAATCTCACCTTTTTCCCCACGCTTCCGTCTATGAATAAAAGATACTGTTTAAACATTATCTTTATGGTCATAAAACACATAAGAGGAATTCACACTTACTTTGGCGCTTCTGTTGTTTCAAGAAGCTCTGAGTATTTTGAAGCACAATGCTGTGACAGACACAGGATTCATATCATGTAAATTGCAATGCAAGATTATTGAACATTATAAGCAAAATTTAACAAAAATATTTTTTGTGGATATACCACACCTTTTGTGAAAACCAGTCAGGAGGTCTTCCAGGTTCTGCAAACGGTTTGATAGCACGACTGACAGAAACCCTGCAACGGTTTTAAAGAATACATTTCAAGCCAGTTACAATGTGGTATTCTGTGCCACTTGTTGCAACTCATATAATTCACAGCATAAATGCTGGCTGAAAGTTTCCCACAGAGCAACACTTGTGTTAAGTAAATTGAGTGTGATAAAGAAGTTTGAAACTGTCCTTCAAAATGTATAATGTACCATAGTCAAGTAACACTGATTGTAACAGTGGTAAAACCTTGTTTGTCAATAAAAGAAGAGGCACAGAAGACGACAGAAGAGCTGACAGTATGTGGTTTTCTGTTCTCATTTTACACAACAATCACATAGAAACAAGAACGAGCCACATTTACACAGAATACAACAGAAAACCTGACATGAAAAACCTTACCAGTTCTGGTCTCCACTTTTCATCACAGATGTAGCCAGGCAAAGTTTTTCTCTCACCGACCATGGCTCCGCTGGACCAATGACAAGTAACTTGTGTTCTACAGAAAGAATTAAAACTTATGTTGAAATTAAGTAAAAGCCACTGCTCTAGGTTCTTTCAATATAAACCTACTTCATTTTTGTCCTGTTTGTGACACAACACCTGACCTGTTTTTTTAGTCAAATATATATTTAAGTTAAATATATAATTGATACATTAAATAATTTAGTCTCAAGAGGAGCGCTATAATATGATTATAAGGCTCTTCAACAACTATGTTTCAGGTTTCTTTCACACAGGTGGTTGTAACAAATAGACAAAATGATGCACTGACTGTTAAATCATTAGAGCCAAATGTTGGCAGGAGGTTGAGAAATGAATCAAACGGAAAAGATACATTTGTCTCCAGATTATTGGCCATATCCTGCTGCGCAGGGCCAAGTAGACAATGTGCCTGGGATGTGTATGAGCCCAGTGTCACAGGTCAAACGTGTGTCTTTTGCTGATGCCCATAAACAAAGCGTGCACAGTGATGCCCGGCTGGCTCTGCCCGGCTCTGCCCGGCTCTGCCCGGGCTCTGCCCGGCTCTGCCCGGCTCGTGCGGGAGCAGAGGCAGCCATGCAGGAAGTTGGTAACATTACAACACAGGGATGTGCTGCTAGTAGCGGATAGCATGTCACGGTGTCTGTGCGTCTGACTCTCACTTACTTCTTATACCAGTCGCCATCGCGCTGTCATCCAGAGCTCGTGTGCATCTTGGTGGTGATGGTGGTTAAGCCGTGCTGAGCCGCGGGCAGAGCCTGAATGGAGCTGTGGACTTGACCATTGAGCGCACGCCGTCGTCCTTTACTCACTCACTGGGTTTAGCTGCTGCTGGTTTCAGGATTAACGCGAAACAAGCTCATGGAGCCCAAAACTCTGCTTCTGTGGCGAAATGTCGTCTCATAGCGTGAGTTGTGCGTAGTTATACCTTTGTAATTACAGCTAAAGCCCAGCGCTGACAGCCAAACGAGAGGCTCGTGCGTCTCTGTTCTCACGTCATTCAGCGCACTTCAACACGCCCACCACTCATGATGGTACAACCCTGCTCCTCTCTCCTCTCTCCTCTCTCCTCTCTCCTCTCTCCTCTCTCCTCTCTCCTCTCTCCTCTCTCCTCTGATCCTCTGATCCTCTCTCCTCTCTCCTCTCTCCTCTCTCCTCTCTCCTCTCTCCTCTGCTCCCCTCTCCTCTCTCCTCTCTCCTCTGCTCCTCTCTCCTCTCTCCTTTCTCCTCTCTCCTCTCTCCTCTCTCCTCTCTCCTCTCTCCTCTCTCCTCTCTCCTCTGCTCCCCTCTCCTCTCTCCTCTCTCCCCTCTCCTCTCTCCTCTCTCCTCTCTCCTCTGCTCCCCTCTCCTCTCTCCTCTGCTCCCCTCTCCTCTCTCCTCTCTCCTCTGCTCCCCTCTCCTCTCTCCTCTCTCCTCTCTCCTCTCTCCTCTGCTCCTCTGCTCCTCTGATCCTCTCTCCTCTCTCCTCTCTCCTCTCTCCTCTCTCCTCTCTCCTCTCTCCTCTCTCCTCTCTCCTCTCTCCTCTGCTCCCCTCTCCTCTCTCCTCTCTCCTCTGCTCCTCTCTCCTCTCTCCTTTCTCCTCTCTCCTCTCTCCTCTGCTCCCCTCTCCTCTCTCCTCTCTCCTCTCTCCTCTCTCCCCTCTCCTCTCTCCTCTCCCCTCTCTCCTCTGCTCCCCTCTCCTCTCTCCTCTGCTCCCCTCTCCTCTCTCCTCTCTCCTCTGCTCCCCTCTCCTCTCTCCTCTCTCCTCTCTCCTCTCTCCTCTCTCCTCTGCTCCTCTCTCCTCTGCTCCTCTCTCCTCTGCTCCTTTCTCCTCCTCTGCTCCTCTCTCCTCTGCTCTTTTCTCCTCCTCTGCTCCTCTCCTTTCTCCTCCTCTGCTCCTCTGCTCCTCTCTCCTCTGCTCCTCTGCTCCTTTCTCCTCCTCTGCTCATCTCACCTCTGCACCTCTCTCCTACCCTGCTCCTCTGCTCATCTCCTCTGTTCCTCTTTCCTCTGCTCCTCTAATCCTCTTTCCTTTGCTCCTCTCCTCCTCTCTCCTCTGCTCCTTTCTTCTCTGCTCCTCTGCTCCTTTGCTTCTCTCGCCTCTGCTCCTTTCTCCTCACCTCCTCTGTTCCATTCTCCTCTGCTGCTCTATCCTTTGCTCCTCTCCCCCTCTGCTCCTCTCTCCTCTGCTCCTCTCTCCTCTGCTCCTCTGCTCCTCTGCTCCTCTGCTCCTCTGCTCCTCTGCTCCTCTGCTCCTCTGCTCCTCTGCTCCTCTCTCCTCTGCTCCTCTCTCCTCTGCTCCTCTGCTCCTCTGCTCCACTCCTCTGCTCCTCTCCTCTGCTCCTCTCCTCTGCTCCTCTCTCCTCTGCTCCTCTCCTCCTCTGCTCCTCTGCTCCTCTGCTCCTCTGCTACTCTGCTCCTCTCTCCTGCTCCTCTCTCCTCTGCTCCTCTCTCCTCCTCTCCTCTGCCCCTCTGCTCCTCTCTCCTCTGCTCCTCTTCTCCTCTCTCCTCTGCTCCTCTCTCCTCTGCTCCTCTCTCCTCCTCTCCTCTGCTCCTCTCTCCTCTGCTACTCTGCTCCTCTCTCCTCTGCTCCTCTCTCCTCTGCTCCTCTTCTCCTCTCTCCTCTGCTCCTCTCTCCTCTGCTCCTCTGCTCCTCTCTCCTCCTCTCCTCCTCTCCTCTGCTCCTCTCTCCTCTGCTCCTCTGCTCCTCTCTCCTCTCTCCTCCTCTCCTCTATTCCTCTCTCCTCTGCTCCTCTGCTCCTCTGCTCCTCTCTCCTCCTCTCCTCCTATCCTCCTCTGCTCCTCTCTCCTCTGCTTCTCTGCTCCTCTCTCCTCCTCTCCTCTGCTCCTCTCTCCTCTGCTACTCTGCTCCTCTCTCCTCTCTCCTCTGCTCCTCAATAGTGATTGTGGAATGGTTCCGCAGTCACTCAAATATAAAGGGCTAGAACTAAGAGTAAACTAATGACTAAACCAGCAGAGTGATTAAACAAGTTATGTACAAACCACACATATTCACAACACTAGATAGACCCTATTATTTCACTTTATCTTGTTTTTCCCGGTCTTTTTCTTCATTAAATGGTCATTTATGTGTGTGTGTGTGTGTGTGTGTGTGTGTATGTATGTATATATATATATATATATATATATATATAGTGAGCGTGAGAGCCACTATCCAGGATAAAACGTCCAAGGTCCATAAGTACATCAAGGACAAGGCTCCTACAGATGACGTGCTCAGTGAATGTCTCTGGGGAACAGAGGATGATGAGGTGCTGGAGGGACCATCATGGGAGGACAAGCCCCTACATGGGATGTACCACCAGAACATAACTGAAGTGGCTGATATCACGAAATCCTACCAATGGTTAGAAAGAGTCGGTCTGAAGGACAAGCACAGAGGCCCTGACCATGGCAGCACAGGAGCAGGCCCTTAACACCAGATCAATAGAGGCCCAGATCTACCACACCAGACAAGACCCAAGGTGTAGGCTGTACAACGGGGCCCCTGAGACCATCCCGCACATAACTGCAGGGGGCAAGATGCTGGCAGGGACAGTATACATGGAGCGCCATAACCAAGAGGCTGGTATCGTGTACAGAAACATCTGTGCAGAGTACGGGCTGGAGACCCCAAGGATAAGGTGGGAAACACCTCCAAAGGTGGTGGAGAACGACCGAGCCAAGGTCCTCTGGGACCTCTAGATACAGACAGACCGAATGGTAATGGAAAACCAACCAGACATAGTGGTGGTTGACCATGAGAAACTAGAGAGATACCAAGGCCTCAGAGAGGAGCTGGAGAAGGCCTGGAGCGTGAAGGTATCGGCGGGTGCCCGTAGTGTATATATATATATATATATATATATATATATATATATATATATATATATATATATATATATATATATATATATATATATATATATATATATATATATATATATATATATATATATGGGCACTTTGGGCACCTTTAGCTATGGCACTGAGCAACAGCGTAGTACTCTGACATCAGTAAATTGGCCACACATGAAAGAAAGTTGACCATGAGAAACTAGAGAGATACCAAGGCCTCAGAGAGGAGCTGGAGAAGGCCTGGAGCGTGAAGGTATCGGCGGGTGCCCGTAGTGTATATATATATATATATATATATATATATATATATATATATATATATATATATATATATATATATATATATATATATATATATATATGGGCACTTTGGGCACCTTTAGCTATGGCACTGAGCAACAGCGTAGTACTCTGACATCAGTAAATTGGCCACACATGAAAGGAAATGTAGGACTAGTGGTTCATCAGCAGATGGCGTTGTTTCACTACCATCATGAAAGAGAACTGAAGCAGAAAGTTTATTGCCTTTGTCAGTGACCAAAATTCATAAACAAAGAACTTGCTTTGGCAATATAGTGAAACATGATATACTAAATATAATATATGATAAAATATGGTATGCATAACATAAGGACTTAATCACATCAAAATCAAATTAGACTCAATAATGTTGTTATGTCAAGTAAATGCTGTGTGTGTCTTCTTTTTGCAATGGTGTTTTTTTTGCAAATTTACAACTTTGACAGATTTCCTCACGTGGACAATAAACTGAATTAGAGAAGAGAACTGAATTAATATGACCTCTTCAGTAAATGTGTGTGTTTACTACATGATTATTTTGTCAAAAGGAGTAACTTGAGCTTTTACTAATTTATGTTGTGTGTTATTATAAGAATATGAATTTGCACCTAAACTTATTGTGCATCTATCATTGTGCTCTTTACATATCTTCTTGCTGAACAGACACACTGTTACTTATGTCTACTCTATCTGTTATTGACTGGTGCTGCTTTGAGGGAGACCAATTACAGAGAGACGAATGCTAATGATGCGCCTGACATTTCACTTTGCCTCCTGCTGTCTACGCTACAGGAGAGGTGACGAGACCATCAAGAGCTGAACTCTTTCTAATATATTTAAATACTCAGTGTAAGAGGTGGGGGCTGGATAAGATAACTCAATTACCCAAACTACAAGGAATAATAGCCGGCTGTATGACATATGTATCATTTGTTATGAAGTGTAAGTCAATTCATTATTCATGTGGGGGGAAATAAATTCATCTAGGCTTTATCTTGTTGGACTTTTTTTTTTTACAAATGCCATGTGTTTAGCCTCACAACAGAAACATATAACACGTTTCCTAAATCCATTAAAACTAGTGAAAAACACCACCATGTTGCCATATTACCAATTGTCTTATGCATGTAATAAAGTAGTTTGTAGTTGTGTGAGTGGTAGAGAAATAACCACACGTGGTGAGGGCCACATGTCGAGCTGCGGAGGCTGAACTCTACCTCATTATGTGAAGGTGAGAATCTGCTGAAGACCCAGTGGCTCCACCTCGTCGCTGCCGTCGCCTCCACCAGACTGTTACTGTAACGTGGACCGGGTCAAGACCAAAACAAAATCAGGAACCAGTGACGCTGGCGTTCTGGTAAGTGATCTATTTCCATTTCATAATTTATGATGCATAATTGAAAGGAAATTCCTGTTCCTGAAAGGATAAGCTTGTTCATTACTTGTACATATCTTTACTTGAGTGTGGCTATTTACACAATTTGATCCGTGCCTAGAAAACAAAAAATATATGCAAAAATGCTAGTTATTTAATTTTAGATTTGATTTCAAAGTCACGCACTGCACCTTAAAGATTTTGCTGCGATGGACACTCCATCTTAACCAGCACTTTGTAAATTAAGTTAAAAGTCAATAAAGTAACAGTGGCAAATAAATTGTGTTTCAAATGTCGTTGCAAAGTGTTAATATAGGGAACTTTATTTACCCTCTGCAGTAGCGGAAGGTTCCCTGCGGAGGGCCCCTCCCTCACCCTGGCCTCCTCGGAGAGCAGCCTCTGCCACTTGCAGCTGAGACCCAGGGAGACAATTAATAAGTGATACCAAGTGATCTCTGTGAAATGGCCAGAGTTGCCTCCATTTAACACACCTTGGACTTTGTTGTCCACAGTCTTGTCCTCTAGAGCAGGGGTGTCCAAACTTTTTTTAACAAGGGCTGCATTTTGAAACTTAAACGGGGCAATGGGCCAAAAACAACCTGACAATGTTGAATTTGTTGAATGACAAAGTTAATCATTCGAAATTTTGCATTGGACCTAATTTCGATAAGCCTCCACACCTTTAATTAGACATGGAACATTAATATTAGGTTGGTATAACATCAATATGCCTGAATTTTCCCAATTTTACAGTAAAAAGTACTACATTTTTTACTTTTTGTTGTTTGGGCCAACACAGCAGGAAGCTGGAGGGCCAACAAAAATTGGTCTGAGGGCCGCATTTGGCCCCCGGGCCCTAGTTTGGACATGCCTGCTCCAGAGGGTCAGGCAGCTCTAGACTCAGCATTTTTACCAGTAAACTGACAGCTCTGTTCAAGACCAGTCTCTATCTCGTATGTCAGAACATGTAACTGTTAATTAATGATTCTGACATAAACTCTGATATTTATGCTTGCTTCTCCCATAACATAACAACATTCCTGTTTTCTTCTGCTCCACATTTGTCTTTTTCTCAGGTGAAACTATCTCAGCTTTGCTGATCTGGCCTCTTTCTTCTATCTTATTATGTCATGCTATAATGTGGAAATAAATATCAAATCAAATTTGGAATATACTTTCTTTTTTTGGCAGATTGTTGATTTCACTACGACCGTCAGTTAGGATGTCGAACAATATGGCAAAGATTGCAGACGCCCGAAAAACAGTGGAGCAGCTGAAGCTGGAGGTCAACATAGAGCGGATGCTGGTAAGAAACATATTCAAAATACATTTCCAATTGACAATTGTCTCATTCATACAGTCTTTCAACCCTTAATACATAGAGAATACAGTGGGACAAGGACATCACAATGTAACTGTTTGATTGTGTTAAAGTGTATATGATTATTTTATGGATAACAGGTCCCTGATGAGGGTTTAAGTCTAACCTGCATACATACACGACATATATATGTTTTTTAAATGTAATATAAAGCTAAAATGATCTAATTGTTATCTAAATTTGCTCTTTCCATTTTGGAGATTATTTGCATCTAATTCTTCAGTTCAGGGTATTTATTATATCAAGTTGTGTCTGTTCAATATAGATATACCCTACAGATATACCACCATGCCAACCAAACTAATGATAACCAAAACGACTGAAGTGACTGTTCCATTCTGATGTGCAGGTGTCTAAGGCTGCTGCTGAACTCATGGCCTACTGTGAATCTCACGCCAAAGAGGATGCTCTGGTGTCTCCAGTGCCTTCATCTGAAAACCCATTCAGAGAGAAGAAATTATTCTGTATCATTCTGTAAATCCCCAAAGATGATTTCTATGAAAAGGTTTAAATAGTTTGATGTCTTAAGAAATACTATTATTTATTGGACAAATACAGAACACGCCATGTCTGAGGATTGGATTTTTAGATTTAAACCAAATGGATTTCATCTTTGAAACTGGCAACACAAATGAGAGCCTCGGGTGAGGCTCATTCTACAAATTACCTAGTATTTGGGGACCCAGGTCATGTTCATGGAATTTAAAATCACAGACTTACATACTGATCCTTTGATCTTTACAATGCATGACACAGTTTACAATGATGGCAATAAAATATGTTTACAGTACAAAGGTCCTTTATGGCCTCAAACTACGCCTCTTCCTTTGCACACACTGTGTTTATTATTAACTTGCATAAGTGCCCACATTTTCAGGCCAATCAATATCTTCTTTTTTGCTTTAATGTTTTGGTCTAAACTCACTAGTCATCAAGAGAATAGGCCCACATACTTCCTATTCAAATGAATAAATGTAGGTCTCACATAAACTAGCTGTCTAAACAGGATGTGGTGGTGTGTTTGATTGCCTGTTGCTGTCTCCGGGTGAGTCCCTGGAGGTGTTCCTGTGGCTGGTGTTGGGTGGGGCCCCGCGGTGGAGCAGGAGCAGCAGGAGCAGCAGGTGGACGCACTTGACGCAGCGCGCACTGGATCCACGGCACAGCTTCATTTCACTCACTTTGGGGAGCCAATATAAGGTATGCCAACACTTTCACTCTAAGCTGCTGTCCAATGAATGCTTGTAGGGCTTTATTTTACTTTTGTTTTCAAGTTCTATAATATTAAGACACATTTGAGGAGGAAACGATCAGATGAAAACAATAGCCTGTAAACAGCGTGCTACTTGTCAAACAAAACCGATCCAGAAAAACTTGTCTGACCGAGCACAAACAGCTGAGGTGTATTATTATTCAGCCCTCATAGTTTCACCCTCTGTCATTGTCACGTAGTCTATTTCACACACAGATTTCACCACATTTCACTAAAATAACAATGGACATGAGATTGCAGCACGTTAGAAAGTGCTTTGAATGTCTCATCATTTAAACCCACAGGTTGTTTGAATTTATCTTTGCAAAACAAATGACAGTCTACTGCCAACACAATGAATTCACTTATATAAAGCGTATCAACATTCCTTTTTATGACACCAAATGGACAGTTTGACTTTTTACATTGAATGTATGGATTGTTTTGCATACGGTTTACTTGATATTTAAATATCAAATGGACCCAGTCCTAATCAGTGAGTACAGTTACATGACCAGTTAAACCAGACAACTAGAATAATCAGATGACCACATAAACTCATGTTGTGTGTTTAAATGTCAATTAATCAATGGTAATTAATTAAAGTAATTGTTTTGTTTGGAAGATGAGCATTTTAAAATGATCATGTTTTTCAATGTTCTCTTTGATTTTTGTTTTAATCGCTGCAGTGGTCAATCAAATTTGCATAATTTTCCTTGTTATTTCTGTGCCTAATCTGTGTTATTTTATTTATTTTATCATATCAAAACTTGCACAGGTGGTGACAATATGAAATAAATCTGATTACTCACATCAGATGTAACTGTTTGTATGACATAATCTGATTGTTCCAGAAATCAGATAATCCGATATTTGGTGCAACTGTGCCAGTGTTTGCATTTTCTTATTTAGCGGTTGGATAGATCCTAACATAAATGTTGGTAATCGAATTGTACTAAAATAAAAGATTGTATGCAAACAGCTGTTGATTTTAAAAGTTTTCTTCAAATAATTGTAGGGTAACATACTAGTACAAGTACTGTAAGGTTATGAATGTCCACCCACTTGTGAAGGGGGCGGGGCATTCAGGTTTGATATTGATTAAAGAATTGTTCAAGAATTCAAACATGACACACTGCCTAAGTGTGGGTAAGTTTGAATTGTATTTTTAAGAGAAGAATGGGGCACCAGCCGGATAATCGGCAATTTAACAACTCTAAAATCAGATATCTAGATTAAAGATGGTATGGACGATTTTTTTCAGCAATTTTTTATCATATTTCCTCGTGGCGTGGATAAATCATTTGTTCTGCCACGTATCAATCATAAAACGCACCTACCGCTCACCTGCAGCCGCGTCAGGCTCGTCCCAACATTTCCGCGTGCCTAAGCGCATGGATCTATCATAATATAGTTCCCTCAGTGTACGGGGCAAAATGAAGACGGAGAAAGACAGTTCGAGCTGACGCAGAAGTGGACAGAAATCTACGGGAGACAAGAGATGCGATGCGCTCCGTTGCGCTAATAAACAAACGCACGTGTGTGTTGTATCAGTCCGCACGGGGGAGTGCGCATGCGCACTTCCACCTGCGTTCTCAAATCGCCGAAAAATCGTCCATACCGCCTTTAATTAATTAATGAATTAGAAATTAATTTGCTCGTTGATCTAAAGGTTTGAGAACGTAACCGTGACATTGACCCCTTTTCTGGAAATGAAGGAACACTTAACCAAATGTGGGTTATGAAGATTTAATGACCAAAGAATTAAACCGATAAATATGAATCAGGAATATGCAAATGAGTCGATAACAGATGGAATACACTAGACATGATGGTTCTAGATCTATCTAGGTGTGTGTTAGAGTTAATTCAGCCAGCCTGTGAAGTGCATTCATACGAACAGAACCAGAAGCTGTGATCCTGAGGAGACGGGCCTGCTTGGGGTCCAAGGGCCTGCTCGGGGTCCAAGGGCCTGCTCGGGGTCCAAGGGCCTGCGTGGGGTCCAAGGGCCTGCTTGGGGTCCAAGGGCCTGCTCGGGGTCCAAGGGCCTGCTCGGGGTCCAAGGGCCTGCGTGGGGTCCAAGGGCCTGCGTGGGGTCCAAGGGCCTGCGTGGACTCCAAGGGCCTGCGTGGGGTCCAAGGGCCTGCGTGGAGTCCAAGGGCCTGCGTGGGGTCCAAGGGCCTGCGTGGAGTCCAAGGGCCTGCTTGGGGTCCAAGGGCCTGCTTGGGGTCCAAGGGCCTGCGTGGGGTCCAAGGGCCTGCTTGGGGTCCAAGGGCCTGCGTGGAGTCCAAGGGCCTGCGTGGGGTCCAAGGGCCTGCGTGGGGTCCAAGGGCCTTCGTGGGGTCCAAGGGCCTGCGTGGGGTCCAAGGGCCTGCGTGGGGTCCAAGGGCCTTCGTGGGGTCCAAGGGCCTGCGTGGGGTCCAAGGGCCTGCGTGGGGTCCAAGGGCCTGCGTGGGGTCCAAGGGCCTGCGTGGGGTCCAAGGGCCTGCGTGGGGTCCAAGGGCCTGCGTGGGGTCCAAGGGCCTGCTCTGGAGCTTGGCTCTGACGTTGTCTGGCCAAAGAAGGACTGGATCGGTTCTGCGATCTGCGTTCTCCTTGGCTCTGAGGCATTCTTCTTGGCTCTGAGGCGTTCTCCTTGGCTCTGAGGCGTTCTCCTTGGCTCTGAGGCGTTCTCCTTGGCTTTGAGGCGTTCTCCTTGGCTCTGAGGCGTTCCCGAATGAAAAGGCCGTCGTGCTGCTCCACAGATGTGGCTGGTAAAAGGCTGTGGACTTGAAAAAGTTGTAAAAGGTCCTTGCTTAATTTTGCGTGATGCAGCATCAATCACGTTTTTAAAAACGGGCACAGGTTTCTTAGTTCCGGGAGGGAACATTAGCTTCTCTTGGAAAAGTCTTTGTCCCGTAGCGTTGCATCGCTCACGCTAACTAGGCCCGAGGCCTGCTCCCAAGGCCTCATGGACCTTGCTGGTGGGACCCTGGATGGAGGGTCGAGCTTCGAAAAAAACTCGGATGGAACTCGCTCTGGAGCTCGGATGGTACTGGTCTGTAACTCCCTGCTCTTTCCTTTTGTCTTTCCCCGCGGGGGTTTTGGCGCCGTGGCTTCAGCCAATCAGCATGCACGCTGGGGTCAGAGCTGATAAGGGAACAAGATCTGGCTTTAGGCCACAAGAGTTACACAAAAGGTAAAATTGTCCACAAAACAAGTTATGAAACAGTTAAAATGACATGTTAAACACAATATCACAATATGTACATGTAAAGTCATCTGGTGGACACATTTTTGCAATCTGATGATTGTCTATTAAAACCACTAAAACCGCATAGTCTTTCAGCGTTTTAGCGTTTGTCTTGGAGAGATCGTTACTCTCTGTAATCCAAAAGGAGTCATTTGATGAAGAGTTATTTTCAAAGTTCAGAGCGTCTCTGTTGTCGCTATCACGTCCTCTTTCTTCAGAGGGCCGTAAAACTCCACACGGATAGGTGATAACACTTTAGCTTGCATCCCTGTCACCATGGCAACAGGGGGAGGACATCTGCATATCCTACATAATTTCTACCAATTGAGATTTAAAAGTTGCTCATCATCACCCATCTCAAACAATAAAGGATGGACTTTACTTAAAATCCTTTCTCTTTAATTCTGATTGTGCTGCATAAATCTGTAAATAAATTCTTTCTAGACCGGAAAATGGCCAACTTTGGAGGACACGCCATCCCGGGCGCCTTCTTCTTTCTGCTTGGTGTGTGGCTGACGGTGAAGCAAACGCTCCATCACTACTGGAGGATGAATCAGCCCAAATGTAGACAAGGGACTCCTCCTTTTCTGAAGAAGATGCACTACATTGAGGGAGGATCACTAATGTTTGCTGCTTTTGTTGGTCAGGATATTTTGGCCTCTAATCTTCTTAACTGGCCTAACTAATAGTCTTTGCTCACTGAAGTGTGTGTTTGTTTTACTGAAGGTATAATGGTGGAGCAGTTTGTCCCAGACGGCCCTCACGCTCATCTGATCTCGGGCGGGTCGTGGGTGAAGCTGATGAACTGGCAGCACAGCACAATGTATCTGTTCTTTGGGATTGCTGGGGTCGCGCTGGTCGCCTCTACTGCCTTCAGGCTAGTGCCCGTTGGTGTGGACCGCCTTGCTCTGTCCATGGCTCTGTTTGTTGAGGGTAAGTGGATAATTAGTATAGTAGCAGCAAATGGATAATAATGCCTAATAACTGTCCTCAATAACCCAAATTAATGGAACATAAGACCAGGATGCACTGAACAGTGTCATGTTTCTACCACTGCAGTAGGTCAGTGTAAATGAACACAGACCTGATGTTTGAGACCTGTCACCATTTAGAAGTATATTGCGGTAATTGATACTTTTGTCCCAAACAAAAGCCTTTTGAAGCAGAAGAATCCCAGTAAAAAAAAAAAAAAAAAATACCATTGACAGAATCGTCATCAGGCCTGAAGGAATAGAATGAACTAATGATTAGCAACATACGTCACTTATTAATCTCAAATCTTATTGTTTACTCAAAGTAATTTAAATCTCCCCATATTTGCAAATACAATGTACATTTACTAAGTATTTACTGTGACAGGCCTGTCTGACAGTGACTCTGTGTCCTAGGGTTTCTGTTTTACTACCACGTGCACATGCGTCCTGCACTGGACGCACACATCCACACTCTGCTGCTGGTGGCTGTGTTTGGGGGATCCGCCTGCTCCATGTTGGAGATCTTCAAGAGACATAACATAGTCGTGGAGCTACTGGGGTCGGGACTCTTCATCCTGCAGGGGACATGGTTCTACCAGGTCAGCCACAGTCACACACAGTAACATTCAACAGCTATGTGACTGGGAAAAACCTTCTGTTTTTACTTCTGTAATCCTTAAATGGTTTAACCTTGAAGACAAACACATGATGGGGAATAGCTCAACTATATTTACTATTTGGAAGATCTTGACTAGTCAGCCTATAAAATATAACATTCTGATTGAATATTTTTGTGTTGCCATTTCAGCGTCGGAGCAGATGATAAAAGCTACATGATGATGACCATTTATTGTTCTTTTAAGTCCTTATTTTAGTACAAATACCGGTAGCTTTATAAATTAACTTTTGCTTACGTTATGTTCCAGATTGGTTTTGTCCTGTATCCACTGAGTGGGCCACAGTGGGAGTTAGAACAGCATGGTAACATCATGTTTGTCACTATGTGCTTCTGCTGGCATTTAGCTGTGGCTGTGCTTCTGGTGACCAGCACTTCCTGTGTGGTGTGGTGGTAAGTGCATTGTTTTTATTGTCAACATGGACTTGTTTATATTGAACATCAGGCTAATATGAACCAGCGCGGCAGCATGAGTTTGTACAATGTATTCATTTTTTTTTGTTTCCTTCTATTCTTAAGCACACTGAGGAAATGTTCTGAAAATGGACGAAACATTGAAATTGGAATGAGAAACACTTCGTCTGAGTCCAGTTCCCAGAAGTCTTTGCTTCAGGAATCGGAGGAGGAATAGGCATTTGCTCAACAACAATCGCTGTTCTGGGCTGAGAAACTCACTATTATTTCACCATCATTCCTCAAGTTTGAGGAAAAAGTCCACAAACCAAAATGATCTATGTGATATCTATATATTTATGAACACTTTGTATATGTTGTATAACTATCCAGATCAACCAGTTGTAGACAGTGTAAATAAAGAGTCCCAAAAAAATTATTTCTGTATTCTTACGTATAATGACAGTAGGTTACATATTTTACATTAAATCACAGGAACATATTAACACTGTAGATAAACCAACAGATAACTACTTTTCATAGTTTCAACTTGTGACAAAAGAATCTCAAACTTAACTGGAATAGAAAATCACCCAACATAACGCACATTTGTTTTCATTTCCAGTTTGCCCGAGTTCACTGTGGCGGGGGAGGGTCAGGGGGTCGATTAGGTGAAGGCGCCGTGACAACAACAGTCGAGACAGCCTTGGTGGATCCTGCCGAGACCATGTGCTGCTGAAGCTGGGCTGGGACTGTCTGAATTCGAACCTGCAACAGGAGGGAACACATTTAATTCAACTTGGAAAAGTCAAGTGCAGCAGGAAATGAGCTCTTGCGTAACATGCAAAGTGCCCTCACCTGTGTGGCCTGGCCTTGTTGCTGTAGCTGCTGGAACTGCTGAGCAGTGACAAAACTGACTGGCTTGTTTCCTGCAATCAGCTTCGTGCCGGCGGGCATCGTGGTCAGGATGATGTTCCTCCCCAGGCCACTGATACTGCACAAAACAAAGACATGTTACTGTGTCTTTTTAATACTTCTGATACTGGTAAAGGTACTACTTTGAGGCGTTATTTTGTAGGTGAAACAACATAACCACAACCATTATCGGGATATAAACTTGCAAACATACACATTGGGCCCGAACTTACTTTGTGTTGAGGCTTCCCTTCACAATAGGTGTCATCACACTTTTAGTCTTCAGCGGCTGATTAAGGACAGACAGGGGAACCGTGATCCGGGCAGGTAACTTTCCCTTATGTTTTAATACATAATTAATATTAGAAACGTTCATTTGTAAGTTTGATTGATTTTGAAGAATGTATTGAGGTGTTTTTTCTTACCGCTTGCGTGGAGACCACCGTCGCTGGGACCTGGCGCACAGTCGCTGTCGCTGTCCCTAAAGTGATTGGTGAACCAGAGGCCACAGTGAGTCCTTTAGCACCGGCCACCACATTGGCAGCCATTGTGACCACAGAGGCACATGGTTTACTGCCAGTGGAGGTTGTCATTGTAATGGTCTGAGCAGATTTGGGCGGAAGTACACCAAGACCCGGCATTATGCGAATAGTGGCGCTGCTCTTTTCAGGTGATGAGACTGTGGTAAATGTCCTTGCTTTCTGATCAGCCATAGTGACCGCTAAAGTCGGCATCAGACGAATTGGAGTATCGGCTGTAGCTTTTAACAGCGCAGTACCAGGACAGGCTTTACTGGTGGATACCTCTCCGGAGCTTGATGCAGAGCTGGAGGCTGTAGTGGGTGACTGGTGTGTCGATGTCATATGGAGAGTTGCTGATATGCTCTTACTACCTGCAGCGGCGGCTTGGCCCAAAAACTCAGGGGTGAGTTTGACCGTGGCCACTGGAGACTTGGCCAGAGTTGCCATCATGTCCGGAGTGATCCTCAGGACCGTTTGGCCTTTAGAGTCTGTGGTAATGGAGGACGGAGGGAGGCGGAGCACGTCTTTGCCCTGGATCCGTAGGTTTGTAGCAGTTATAGGGATACCGGCGCCACCTGCAGTCTTTACACCCAACTGACCGGTGATGGACACCTTCACAGAAATAATGAAGAATGTTACAACTTCAGACATACCGCATGGTATCGAGCTGTTGCAATGATTTAATTGAATGATTGTGACTAGTTGACTTATTAGTATTATTCAACTACTGAAAATAATCCTTAGTGATGGCTGTGACGCTGAGGAAGGAAACTACTAAAACAAATACTAAATAAATGATTATATATATTTACAGGGTTGGACATTTTGCATCTGTTAATGCATATTAATATATACATTGTTTTCAGACATTTCATTCACTATAACAATATTCTATCATAAGTATCATAAATAACCTCCAGATCCACCTGTTTGATGTTTGAGCTGCTGACTCCCTGAAGCAGAGATGAAGGAGCATTTGAGGGACTTCCAGGAACTCCCGTCTGTGCTTTAGTGACCGTTACCGTGGACACAGATAGAGTGGTGGGCCCCTGGACTGGACTACTGCTGGACTGAGTTCTCAATGGCACGGACACCATGGCCTGTGCAAAATTATAATCATTAAAGCCTCTTTATTTAAAGGGACATTTTTACCATGTTACAACAGTGTGTCCTTATCACCAATTTACTTAAACTTGTATTTTGATTGATCCATGTGGAGTAATCCTGCATTGTCCTACAACTGAGGCTTGGGTGCTCAGTACTGTAAATGGGTGCTGTGTCGAAACACCGCCGAGCAGCCTAGTGTCAACCAATAGGGTTTAGCCGGAAACTCCAATGTCGGATCTGCGCAGTTCTTGCTTATCCCAAACGCGCCTATTATCAGTTTTCCCCTAACCCCTATCCCCACCCACATTGCTGTATTGTGTTGTGATTATCCAAAGGATTCTGAATGAAACATGTAGGGCTCTGAAATGTCACACTTTTCAAAAATAAAAACATGTTATTAAAATCTGCTCTATTCAATATTTACAGTATGTTCTTATTAAGAAAGACATCTGTCTTTGTGTTATGCCTGTGATTCAGCCAGAGAAACCACACCAGACATTTACAGTACATTGGCGAAGAAGCATAGCAGTCTCCACCCAGGAGAGTGTAAATCAATGTGGCTGTGAACAAAAATCACTCTGCTTTTATATGTATGAAGTTTTATCCTTCAGGTATAAAATACTCAGAGCCTCGGGGAAGCCGGGAGGCAGCCAATAGGGACCATTTTGTTTTTCAAAAACATGCGCACAATAGTGCATTGTACATTTGTGGACGAGATATAGGACTGTGCTTTTAAGATAAGATAAGATAAGATATTCCTTTATTGTCCCACATGGGGAAATTTCATTGGTGCAACGCAGGTAGATACAGAGGTAGATACAGAAGAACAGATCACTTATAGGAAGTCTGAAAAACACTTTCAGTAGAAGATCTCCTATAAATAAATAAAAAAAACAACAACCCAGATTTAACAATTTAGATTTTTGTGCTTCTTCCGCTGTCCGTGAAGTATTTTGTTAACGTCCCGGCAACTATAGTGAGAAACTTCCCAGATTGATTCATGTGAAGAACTCAATTAAGATGGAGCCAGGTTAGTTTTTAACAGGAAGTCAATAAACCTGTCTCTGTTACTAAGATCAACATTGCAAGAGTTGCATTACATACTTGTGAGAGGCCCTTTGCGGCCATAGAAACCGGCATCCTGATCTGGTGAGTGGGCTGGTGCAATAGAGAGGCTGGGTGACCTCCGGGGGCAGCAGTGAGACCAGGCTGAGCAGAAACCACACGGACTTGAGGAAGAGTACCGGCCGCAAGGTGGCTCACTAAACGCGCTGCATGCTGGGCCGAAACGGGCTGTGAGACCGGTGGAGCTGCTTGACTGGTGGGCAAGATGGCGCCCAGCTGAGGCAAAGGTGGTGGAGAGACCAAAAGCACACTGAAAAGAAAAGTTTATATAGGTAAAAGCTATGTAACATATTTTTTAGATCTTACAAAAGGGAAAATCAGAATATGTTGATATTTAGTTGTGAAATATACATTATTTTCAATATATCAAAAGGGGACATGTAATGCAAAATCAACAATAAGCTTTTAACCTTGTTAAAACAGTGTTTCCTTATCATTAGTTTACTCAAACTATTTTGACTGATTCATGCATGTTTGAGTAATTCTGTATTATTCTACAACTGAGGCGCGAGTTTTCACCTACCCCCTATCCCCACCCACATCCCTATGCTTGGCACACTGATTAAGACATGTACCCACCCTGGGCTTGTTTTAATAGTGTCAGAGACGACTGCTTTAGTCGGAGTGGTGACTGTGGAGGGCAGCGGTGACTTGGGGGTTCCAGGTGTGTTTGGAGTTGTGGGAATTGGCGACATCGGAGTGGTAACGATGTCTCCATCCAAACATCCAGGTTTGTTGAGCCCTTCTTTACTGCCAGACTTCTGTCACACAATAAATGAACAGAATACATCGAGAAATTAAATAATGAATAGTAAATACATTACTTTTGGGCCAAAGTGTTGACTCACAGCCTTAGGGGCAGGCTTGGGCTTCTGCTGCAAAGCTTTTCTTGCTTTGGCTGCTGCAGCTTGTGCCTGATGTATTCGCTCTGTACATGATAATAAATAATACATGTGAAATACGTTTTGTACCCGAGCCATTTTATTTGACAGTATTATTCATATTACTTACCAAACTCTTCCTGGCTGCGACTACGGTGCAGATAAATCCACAGTTTACGGCCAATATCGTACTTCACACAAGGGTCTTTTTCATAGTGAAGTCGGTCCAGAGCTCCACTCACTACTGTATTTACCTAAATGACAGAACATCCTATTTTAAAAACATCTTACAATATCAGAGATAGTGTGTTTTAGGTTATCCGACCTGTGCACTTGTAACTTCTGGAGCAAGAAACTGAGAGTCTTTTAACAGCTCACAAATCTCTGCCCTGGTCCCTTCTCCATTGGGTAATCTGGCTGCAGCATCCCTCACTGGTGATAAAACAAAATGATCTAGTGGCTTTATAAATGTTACACCACAAAATTAAATTAACCCCATTTCTAACCTAGAGACAGTATAGTCACATATGGGGGTCGGTCTGAGCGCAGCAGTGTGTGTTCTCTGGCTTTGTTGAGTGACATTTCTTTATCAAACACTCCTTTAACTGGTCCCACCACAGACTCGAATCCATGCATCCGGAAGGTGAAAGCTTTGTGAGGCTGATTGTATCGTTGCTGTTCCTGCAAATGGTACAAAACGGTTTAACTGCACCTTCAATGATAAAAAAAAGTACATTCCCCTCAACAAAGACTGACCTGGATTTGAAACAGCTGCTTTTCATCTCCAGTACTTGGTCGAACCACATAATCAGTTGATCTGTAGTAAAATAAATATTATTTCATTTTACCAACATAACAGACAAACAAAACATTACCATTATGTTAATTCTACTGTACTGTATCTTAGATAGATCTTACACTCTTGGAGTGGGTGAGGTCATTTCTAATATTTCTTCATTTTCCGTCTAAAAACACAATACAAAAATAATGTTTATTCTCAATATATCAATTATTTTTAGTTAGATTTTTTGTGGTACCTTTATAACCAAATCTTTAGAGTCCAGCCACAGTTGAAATAATGCACTAAGGTCTTTCTCTGTTTCCTGGGTTGGACCAATCCACCTCCACTGTTGAGTTTCATCCGAAAACTCCACGAACGGTAAGAAACCACTGGGTAGTGCCATGCGACCATCTGACAAAGAAAAAACATAACTATAGCTCCCCATTCACAATTGATATTTTACAAGAACAACTTACTAACCTTTGGTCTCTCCAGCAAGAAACTGGAGAGCTTGAAGAACCAGGTCAGACCAACAAGAGGCAGAAGAAAACCATGGATTTAGGGAGCTGGCTGGAGAGCACTGCCACAGCTGAATCTTCTCTTCAATCTAAGAGATTTGAAATGTCCAGTTTGCATACGTTTAAACCACTAAAATATTAAATTACAGAAAATAATTTTGTACATACTCCAGATGTGGTGAGGGATTCTGTTCTTAAAATGCTCTCCAACAAACTGAAGAAACTAATGGCAATTTCTTCAACTACAACAGGGCTGTTCTGACTCTCATCCAACATTCTGAAATACAGTGTGGTATAATTTATATATAATAAAGAAGATTAGGAGTTTTTCACATGTATAACAGTACATTTAAGCTTACTCCTCTTTGATGTTGGCGAGTGGAGAAGAGGGAGTGTCTGGCAGAGAGTTGATCATGTTTGCTGTTGGAGCTGAAGTTGAGTCTAGACCAAGAGCGTCACCAGGTTCTTCACACTCAACTTTAATTGTTCTCATTTTCTTCTTCCGTCTTTCCTCTTTGATTTTCTTTTTAGGCAGAGAAAGCTCAAATAATGCTGAGGGCAAAATACAAATGAAGAACATAATCATTATAGGCAGAGTTGTCAACTCTCACACATTCAGCTTGAGTCTCTCAATACTCCATTCTGCAATACTGGTTTGTGCTCGTAATTTTCTTACTATTGTTGATGCGGTTACCAGTGTTGGTATTTGTAAGATGTCCTTACCATTGTTAGCATTGTATTATTATGGCAATATAATAGTCAAGTTACCAAAGAAAAGTTTTCTTTTCCCACTCCTTACATGCATACCCTTTATTTGTTTCTGTATTCTTTTTGTTTTGTTTTGTTATTGTATTTGTATTTGTGATTTATCTGCATCAACTGTCTACAAGTGTGCAATTTATGTTCCATTCTAAATTAAATCACTTGAATAAATAGATCAAATAAAATAAAAACATGGCATGTATTGGTTTCTACCAAAATCTCACACCAAGGTTTGATGAAAAGTGGACCTAAAAGTCTGTGTGTTTGTTTTAAGGAAATTCATATTGAAATACATTTTTATTTGTTTTTGAAAATCTAGAAAAAAATCCAATTTAAAAAATGTGATCAATCAATCGGTACACAAAATCAGAAGATCAGGAGTTTCCTCTATCTAGCCACTTCATTATCATTCACTTTCTTTTTACTCACAAATTTGTCCTTTTCGTCCCACGTTTGCTCTTGAGAGTATGTCTCCAAAGTGAACATCAGAGGTCACAAGATCCGGGTGGTCCTACAAAAATATATCATTAATTGTCTTCATTATTGGGCAGCATATTCTCAACTCAAACTGAACTTACTGGCTGCCGTTTCCTCTTCTCCCGATGATTGTGCAACATTCTCTTAAGGTCCTGTTCTCCCAGTTCTAATTTCTCTGTAAGTGAAAAAAAAAAGCGTTGACAGTTTTTACCCCCCAAGAGTAGCAGTAGTTTTTAGATTATACAACGATCATTCACCAGTTGTCCTCATGTCTTGAGTAGAGAGGCTTGGGAGGACCCTCAAAGATACAGTAGGTGTGGGAGAGGAGGGCGACTGGGGTGTTGAGGTCCACATCGACAACTCTATAATATACAAGATATTTAAAATAGGATATCAGGCAATTACAGGCAACAATATTACTATTATTACCATCATCGGAGGAGGACGCATTGCTGTCACCACACTCTGCTTTAACCTCCTTCAATATGCGGTTGAGTCGTCTTCGAACCCTCGGCTCCCGCATTTCAGCATGACTTTTACTTAAAGCTTTTCTTCTTGGGGGATAGTCCTGACCGTTATGGACGGCATAGTCCAGGAGCTCCTAGAAAATCAGCATGTCATGTCAGACAGCAGATAAATTGTGTACAGTATATCAAAAATAATACCTTTCTAGAGACAAGGATCTGTTTCAGGAGCTTGTGGTAATACTGCTGACGAGCGTACAATTGTCGTTTCTTCTGGGAATTGGCACATAGTTGTCTGTATTTGACCACCTCGGGGTTGAAATAACCATCTGTAGAGGGACAACAATGTTGAGGGATTGTTTTAAAGACATATTCAATATTACACTAAATGGCCTTGGAATCACCTCTGAATAACTTTTGTGCAAGATGAAGAGGATTTCCAAAGTGAAAGTTTCTGTCATTGAATAAATCACTGATGGTTCGATCTTGTTCTGAAATATTATTGTCTGGAAACTGTGGCAAAAACTGGCGTAGGTGCTGTTTCTGAGCGTCCGATAAAACTTCCGTCCAGGTGCTTTCTCTCAGCACAGTGAAGAAAATGTCAGGCTGTCAAGAAAATGTGGCATTAAAATATGATTTAAGAAGGAGACTTAATTTGTGCAGCGCGCTCACGTCCTCCAGCAGGTCCTCTGGGAGCGTCACTGTGCAGTCTCCAAGAAGACAGTCCTCTGTGATATGTCCACTGCCCCCCGCTTTAGAGTCCAGAGGGTCCAGCATGTGAGCCATAGGATCCATGCTTCACTGTGGTCACAGACACGGTTATTACAACAGCATAATCATCATGAAGTCTAAGTGGAATTGCTCACAAGGATCCCCGCGTTTTAGCTGAAACTTTTTGAGCAGCGCATGTTGTTGTCTTCAATGTTCCACATAAGTAGCTCGCGATGAATGAAAGACATCTTAAAGTATGAGGCAAAGCCCTATAGCATATTACGTGACGTGAGTAAGTTACAAACCATATGTTGTATGTTTAGCAATAATGCGACTCTATTTCACTGAGGTGCTATTGTACATGTCCTTTCACGAGTCGCCACATTAGCGCAACTAGAAAACACTTACTACAGGAGTCTTGTCCAGTAAAACGACACTTACCCTCGTATCTGTTTTGAGTTTGTTGTAGTTATAGATCCATGGTTTTCAGGGTTTTTTCTCTTAATGTTTTTGCCTTTAGCTCAAGGGGGAAGTATTTGACTGTGACACCGCTCTCTTCTTCCTCTGCGCGTGCACGAGCCATGGCACGAGCGCATTATCGCCCTCTGCTGATCTAAAGGACAAACTGTTTTATTTGGACTTGGATTTGAGGCACACGATTATAACACAACTGTTGCAAGGGAAGTTATAGTTATATTATTTATTTATCTGAAGCTGTTGTCCAGGGCCAGGCTCGCTCATTTCAGGTAAGCGCCGAGTCTGATGTGAACATTCAATCCTCATTCGTCCAGGAGTGTTCCACCTGGACTCTGTTTTTAGAAAAACAAACGTTTTTTAAATTCAATCAATGAACGTTCATTTACACAATAAGGACCTTAGGATGGCTTAGCTTTAATGCATTTGATATGCATCAAGTTTGCATTCAATATTTTAGTTATCATGGGCTGTTGTAGTACGTCACACTTAAAACCTCTCTCTGATCATTTACACACGTCTGTCATAAAGTAATGAGTGGCCACTAATTTTTATGTTAAGTGTGATAACATGCCAACTTCAAACTTCAATTTACAATAATTATTTACTTTGCTTTTGATGTGAAGTGTTTGGACAAAGACAGTAACAATATTCATTGCAATAGTAAAAAATATAGACAAGTGAGTACATTTACTTGGCCAGTAAAAATTGAATAGAATAGTTAGATAACCTAATAATTACACCTGAATACTGCTGTGTGTTTACACACACAAATACAATCTGATAACATAACAATAACTGTTGTATTTGGAAGACAACTCTTTTGTCTTTGGCACTAGTTTCCCCTTAAATAATAATAATAATAATAATAATAAATAATCATAATAATAATAACCATAAATTGTGAAAGATCAGAAAGAAACCAATTATTATTATATAAAATATCTGATATAAATTATTATATCAGATGTAAATATAACATTTCAATAATCCAATAACGCCAGAAATCTGAAAATTCTTAGATTTTTTGTGTAAATTGGTCATATACCGGTAGCTGTTTTGAAAGTGTGGAAATATAAACAATTGTGAGAGAAGATATAAACAACTTGCATTGGGTGCAGTGGGACACTCTGGCTCCGCCCCTGTCGTACTGTAATGCAGGGGAAGTGGTCCATCCCTGTGGCTCCTGACAGTGAGGGAGGCACAGGAGCTACCAGTGCTCACCCCCGTCTGCATGCGTTGCTTAAAAAAAATAACTTTCTTGTTGACATAGTGTTTGTCTGGCGTCTCTGGGAGCATGGCTGAAGGTGCAGATGGAGAAGAAGAGATCCAGTTCCTGCGGACGGTAAGAGATGCTGTTGTTGTGTTTGTTATAACCATTTTACAACTTACAACACAAAGCTGTATTTGTATAATGTGGGGTGATAATAGACCTGTGGGTTGGTTGTCTGTGTTAAACTGGGATTGGCAGAGACAGGTGGTTTAGCCTGCATTGTTATCTATTTTTAGCCCTGAGTTTGTTTGATATGGGTTTTTTTTTGTCTTTGAGATGACAGGTGACAGTACAAATGTCACTGTTACTAGTGTTAGAACGATCTAATATATATTCTTTCAGAGTCAAGTAAAAGTTGCTGACTGTGTATGGAAGTTGTAAATGTAAAAGTGCATTTCCAAGGACAAGGATGAAATGTCTGTTCTAAAAATAAGGAATAGTAATTGGTAACATGAACCAGAGCTCTACTGGTGAGGAAATCTACAATTGATGCTGTGATTTAGATGTATGTCTGAGCTTCTTATGTCAATTCATTCATTCATGGGTGCTTGAATACGATTGTTTCAGTTATTTTGTTAATACTTGGAGTTTTAATGGTCAGACATTAAATGTTACACAGATCTTGTCTATAGTTTCATTAGGACTTGTACATGAGTCTATTTCCCTGGTGAAAGTGTCTGCTGGACAACTGATCAGATTTCCTCCTTCAGAAGTCTGTGCCAAAGACAGTGGAAGGGCATTGTGGCCTCCTGACAGTCTACTTCTATATGCAACACCTCTGAGCTGAAATAGTCTCTGTTGATGCCGGGCTATTGTTAATATTCAAGTGTAACTTGAGCATGCATCAAGAGTAAGACTGTGTCACTAAACTCTGGTCGCTTCATTAACCTATTTTTCAAAATCTTTGGCTATTGGATGGTATCAACAAAACATTTGTGTTCATAGCACAGGGACACCTGTTGTAGTCCTAAATGTAACTGGACCACCTTAATCCAGCCCATCTCCTGTAAGTGGTGTCTGTGGTGTAGATCTTAAAAAAAATATTCAAATGTCAGTTTGTTGTTGAGCCTCAACATGTTTTACATCTATATTTATTGCACCAGAACTGACAAAGTGCTCCAATATAATTATACCGGTCTTGATTAGTTACTTTGGATTAATGACATAATAAGAAATCACTTGTTTCATTCACATCACTCAGTACATTAACTTTCAGGGACACATTATGTTACCAGTAGAGGCATCTGTTTGCCTTTGGGAGCCTTATATTTTGGTGAACCTTATATTAGACTTAAGTGACTTATAAGATCTAACTATTAACCAATACATCCACTAAAATCTTGAAAAGTTAATATCAGCTTACCCTATTTGCATCTGGTTCAGTCCAGCAAGTTATTGATAATAATTGTTACTCCGCCTATTTCTAGTATTTTCTTAGCGATGGAACATGTGTCTGCACTTGTGTCCTCAATAAAGATTATACAAAATGAATGAAATAATACATTGAATAGCCCAAATACTACAGAAAAGTGCTTTTAATGAAGAATTTGTTACACCAATGATCGCGGTCAGGCCACTAGCCACTTGCCTGGATTCAAATATGGCCCACACTGGTTTTTCCCACTTCTGCATTAGGGACATGGGCAGTTCAATATACTTAACTTTCCACATATTCACCCTCTGTTGTAAACAACTAGGGTGTGTCAGTTTAAGTGTAGTTAGCCCCTCGCTTCAGACAGGTATTTTTCACACTCTCACCCGGACGACTGAGGGACACAAACATGATCGCTGTGCACTGCTCATACTGTATGTCAAATGTTATTGGTGAGTTAGAAAAGAGAGCGAGAGAATCAAAAGTGCAGATTTAAAGTTGTTGTTGAGAGTAAGGTTTCTAATTGTGTTAGTAGGTTGGCTGTGGATTGTGAGGCGTTGATTTCTGGCCATTAAATCGTAAAATGTGGTGGTCTCCAGAAAGGGATGTGTGAACAGCAGGTGCAGGGGACCGAAATAGAGGCTGGAGGAGTGGGCCGTGTCCCGGAGCCAGAGAGGAGGCGGATTAGCACTGGGCCTCTGACACGGGCCACAGAAATACAGTAACACATGCAGGAGGGCACATTGTTTTGCCTGAGAACAACAGCTGTCTGGATGACTTCAGCCTTATTTCAGTTGTCTTAAAGAGAAAATGTTTATTTATAGTGAAGTTTGGACATTAGGAGCTGGTGAGAGATGGTATACGACAGACACTGACAAAAAAACAGGTTTCACATTGAATTAATGAGTGAAAGTACAAATACATGTACAAACAAAGGATTTAAGTAAAAGTAACACATCAAAAATCTACGTAAAAGTATTAAAGTGTCTGTTTAAAGAATGTTCTTTCACACAGATTGAGAACTGTTAAAGACTTGTGCTGATCTCGGGTCAGCAGTAGCAATTCCAATACATTTGCATTTTATGGCTGAACTATGTCACTTTTCTGGTGGATTATGTTAGATGTTAATGCTTTATCTGGAATGTTCCACAGCCTGTAGTGCTCACAGTCAATCAATGTATCTATCAATCTTGGACCCTTTCTATTCTCTGTGTTATAAATCAATATATATTTGTCAGTGAACATATTTTCTTACTGTTGTGTGTAATATGTCCATGAATGTGTTTTTAGGACGATCAAGTGGTGCTCCAGTGCACTGCGTCCATCCTCAAAGAACAGATCAAGCTGTGTTTGTCTTGTGAAGGCTTTGGAAACCGGCTGTGCTTCCTCGAGACCACCTCCAATGCACAGGTGCATGATGCAGATAGTAGTTAGAACACATCATAACTGCATCATTATTGCTACTATTTACCACTGTTAATATTATGTCATCATGTGGTTCAATTTAAATGTTTATCGATCATTGTCTCATCATTGTTTGTGTTTTATTGCAGAATGTACCTCCCGACTTGGCTATTTGCACTTTTATTTTGGAGCAGTCGTTGTCAGTGCGAGCTTTACAGGAGATGTTGTCCAACACATCTGTGGACGAGGTAAATAACAACAGGTCTAAACGTGGCTCAATGTATTTTTAAGTGATCTCTAAGTCTCACACAGGTTTTCTTTATTTGTAGGCCGTTGATCTGGACAAATGGGTACAATTTATTCTATTACCACTCTATTTATTCTTTACATTTAGTTTTGTGTTTCATTTTGGAAGTCAACACGGTCAGCACAGAGATAAATAACTTTTTAGCTATTTTACTGACTATTTAATGACTCCCTTGGCCAGTCTTCACAAGGCGGAGGACACCGGACGCTGCTGTACGGACACGCTATCCTCCTCAAACACACTCATTCTAGCATGGTGAGCTACTGTCCTCCCTGGTCACACAATCCGCAATCCTTTTGTCTAATTTTGTTATATTTTACAGTACCTGAGTTGTTTGACCACCTCTCGGTCACTGACAGACAAACTAGCCTTCGACGTGGGCTTACAGGAGGACTCCACAGGTATTCGTTGCCCTCACCTTGTTCGTATTGTACATTTTGTTACATTTTGATGCGCACACTTTCAGGGGAAGCCTGCTGGTGGACCATACATCCTGCGTCAAAACAGAGGTCTGAGGGTGAGAAGGTCCGGGTTGGAGATGACCTTATTCTTGTCAGCGTCTCTTCAGAACGATATTTGGTAATTTAACATCTGCTTCATTATACATCATGAGAAGTATTTGTTTAAAATGAACTTGCTGCTCTTCAAAGCATCTTTCATATGCGAGTGGCGACCTGATGGTGGACGCGTCTTTCATGCAAACTTTGTGGACCATGACCCCTGTGATGTCTGGATGCGAGCTCGCTGAAGGTAGTTTTTCAAAAAAAAATCTGTTTAAGAAATAAATGTGGTGATACAAGTGTCTTCTCTTGATCAATGCGTTGATGCTTTTTTCCGTCAGGATTTTTAACGGGGGGTTATGTGCTCAGACTATTTCACGGTCACATGGATGAGTGTCTGGCCATCCCTGGAGCAGAACAAGGCGACGATCAAAGAAGGTCATTTTACTGTTTCATTACATCATGCAAAAACATAGCTAAATCTACTGAAACATTTATTTTGTACCGAATGACACCAGTCGCCTAAACACAGTTATTTTTGACTCCAGAGTGGCTCACTATGAAGGTGGCGCTGTCTGCAGTCACGCACGCTCATTGTGGAGATTAGAGCCTCTGCGTATAGCGTAAGTAGCTTGTCTCTTGCGTTTTAATGTGGGACCTTTATGAGCCCATTATTGTGGTCTCTGTTTTTAGGTGGAGTGGCAGTCACATTAAATGGGGCACGTCTTTCCGCATTCGTCACATCACCACCGGCCGATACCTCTGTCTGGACGAGGAGAAGGGGCTATTATTGGTCGACCCTGAGAAGGCGAATTCCAAGATGTCTGCTTTCTGCTTCAGAATATCAAAGGTCAACTTAAGTGTTTGGCTGGACTAAATGCTATGCTAAACCTTTGATTTCTTGCCAATTTGAACCAATTGGCAACTAGATGTGTGGTTTGAGGGATTGCCAGGTTTGCTTTGAAAAAAAAATCCAACTGGAATAAACTAATTCATACAGTTATTTAATCTAATAATTGGCCATTTTGGATGCCTTGAGCAAACGTCTGAACCAGAAAAGGAACAAAAACAATTTCTAAAGATTATTTACACATTTGATAATGTTCTGGACGGTGTGCTGCAGTGTATTTTCAACAAAAAAAAGTGTGCCGCCCCTCAATACAGATTGAAAAAAACTCTTGAATAGGTATTTACGCTTTGTGTTTGATCTACAGGAAAAAATTGAACTGACCCAAAAGCGAGACGTGGAGGGAATGGGCATACCTGAAATAAAGTACGGAGAGTCCATGTGTTTTGTGCAACACGTCTCCACTGGACTTTGGCTGACGTACGCCGCTGTCGATGCCAAATCCGCTCGACTGGGCCCATTGAAGAGAAAGGTAACTTCAAGGGAAAAACATACTGTATAAACTCTCCTTCTTGCATTGTTCAACTCTAACCGCATGAATCTGTGGTTTTTCAAAGGCTATTCTTCACAAAGAGGGCCACATGGATGATGCGCTTACAGTAGCTCGATCTCAAACAGAGGAGTCACAAGCGGCCAGAATGATCTTCAGCACAGCAGGGCTCTTCAGCCAGTTCATCAAGTAACGTTGAATCACATGTAGTTTCACTTATAAATGTATATCAAACTAAATATGCTGCCATGTCTAAAAACAACAGAGGCCTTGATGCTCTAAGTGGGAAAAACAAATCAGCCAATCCACCGTCGCTGCCAATGGACACTGTGGTGCTCTCGCTACAAGACCTCATCTTTTATTTCCGACCGCCCGAAGAGGAGCTGGAGCACGAGGAGAAACAGTTTAAGCTTCGTTCACTTAAAAACAGGCAGAACCTTTTCCAGGAGGAGGTCTGTGTGCCTACCAAAATGTAACATGAGCATGTTAGCAATTTATTGTTTTTTAATATCTAAATGTGTTTACTTTTTCCAATTAGGGAATGATAACACATGTTCTTGACTGTGTGGATCGACTCAACGTCTACAACACTGCAGCTCACTTCTCCGAGTATGCCGGGGAAGAAGCTGCAGAATCATGGAAAGAAATTGTTAATTTGTTGTATGAATTGTTGGGTAAGTTTCCACAGTTGCCCGTTTTATGTCTTCATTGGGATAACCTCTGTATACATTTTACACAGCGTCTCTCATCAGAGGTAATCGTGCCAACTGTGCCCTGTTTTGTGATAACCTGGACTGGCTGGTCAGTAAACTGGACCGTCTTGAAGCGTCATCAGGTTAAAAAAAGTCTTTCTATTACAAGATATATTGTACGTGCAAGAAGAAACACATGTGATGTTTGGTAATAAATAATAACGTGGTTTGTTAATATTTTTTACAGGAATCCTTGAAGTATTGTACTGTGTCCTCATTGAGAGTCCAGAGGTGTTGAATATCATCCAAGAAAACCACATCAAATCCATCATCTCCCTTTTGGATAAACACGGACGCAATCACAAGGTTAGGAAAGATATCACGAGCAATTGGTGGCTTATCCATTATGATGTGTTGATGTTTGACCTTTTCCGACATCGTTTTGGTTGCTAGGTCTTGGATGTGCTCTGTTCACTCTGTGTGTGCAATGGCGTTGCCGTGAGATCCAACCAGAATCTCATCACAGAGAATCTACTTCCTGGACGTGACCTACTGCTGCAAACCAACATTATCAACTATGTAACAAGGTTGGTCCTTTATAATATTTAGTCTAGATCGGGGGTGTCCAAGCATTTCTCACAAGTTGATGCATATAGAACTGTAGAGAGCCAATTGAGTGGTCAATACAGTCGGTCGTTCAGATTTAGTGCCTTGAAGTGTTTGATTGGAACATTTAGGCCAAGTCTATTTCACTTCACGGAATATATATATTAAGGTTATGATGGCAGAGAATTTTCAAACTTAGAAAAAGGCAATTTATGATAATCTGGGCCATTTAAGCATTTAAGCAAAATTGCTCTGTGGGCCACACCACTGTCCAGGTCTATATTTACATAAAGAACTAAACTAAACTACAACTAAGAAAAGCATTGTTGTTACTATCCGTTTTCGTTGTCTTTTAGTATGAGACCCAATATTTTCCTTGGGACCTGTGAAGGTTCCACTCAATATAAGAAGTGGTATTTCGAGGTGATGGTGGACCACGTGGAACCGTTCCTCACCGCTCAGCCCTATCACCTGCGCGTGGGCTGGGCTCTGACCGAAGGCTACAGCCCGTACCCCGGAGGAGGCGAGGGCTGGGGGGCCAATGGAGTCGGGGATGATCTCTACTCCTACGCCTTTGATGGACTTCATCTATGGTCTGGTAAGGGAAACATACAAATTAAACGTGTACAAGAACTTTGGTGACGCTCATATTGTCCTCAGATGTATTTGTCTTATTTCTTTTAGTCAGACAACTTTGCATCGAGGTGTATTTACCTTGACATGTTTCGCCCGGCGACAGTTCTGAAGATGTCTTTCAGATAACAGCCGAAACATCTCACTGCAAAGTTGTCACGCTGAAAGAAATACGATTTATGTTCAATTTATGCCCTACAAAACCAGAAAAGATAGATAGTAGAGGTATATGATGTAACAATATAAGAGAAATTGTGATCTGATAATTATCTACAAACAACAGTGAGGAATAAATCAAAATAGTGACTTAAAAATGTTCATAAATATGTAATAATTCTGGTCAATAACATTCAGCAAGCATGTGTAAAAATAATTAAGCTGTCAAGATTTGTCCATTTCTTTGCTTCTCTGCAGGTCGTGTCCCCCGTCACATCGCCACGCCCAATCAGCATATTCTCACTGCGGAAGACGTGGTCAGCTGCTGCCTGGATCTGAGCGTTCCCAGCATCTCGTTCCGAATCAATGGACACCCAGTTCAGGGCATGTTTGAAAACTTCAACCTGGACGGCCTGTTCTTCCCTGTGGTCAGTTTCTCTGCAGGAGTCAAGTAAGACATTATGAATATGAAGGATTGATTGATTGATTTAAACGTATTGCAAACTTTTAATGACTTTTTCCTTGTCTTAAGGTTTCGTTTTCTCCTTGGAGGTCGTCACGGAGATTTCAAGTTCCTTCCTCCTCCGGGTTATTCTCCGTGCTACGAGGCTGTGCTCCCAAGAGACCGTTTAAAGATTGAGCCGATCAAACAGTATAAACATGATTTTGATGGCGTCCGAAACCTGTTGGGTCCCACTGTGTCTCTGTCACACACAGCCTTTACGCCCTGCCCCGTCGACACTATTCAGGTGAGAACTTTGAAGTATTAAGCATGAAAATAATAAAACTACTATTATTAAAAATATAGTCAAACTTTTAGATTGTTCTCCCTCCTCATTTGGAGCGCATTCGAGAAAAACTAGCTGAAAATAGCCACGAGTTATGGGCTGTAAATCGTATTGAGCAAGGCTGGACCTATGGATTAGTGAGTATTTCTATTGTTTTGTCATTTAAAGGTGATTTTGCATGGGATGTTTTCTGACACGGTTTTTATTTTAAGTTTCGTGATGACAATAAGAAGATGCACCCCTGCCTTGTGGACTTCCAAAGCCTGCCTGAGCCAGAGAAAAACTATAACTTAGCCATGTCCGGGGAGACACTCAAGTCAGTCATATATTTAATTATATGTCAAGCTATGTTTCAGAAAATAATCTTGTTTTTATTCTGTAGGACGCTTCTGGCTCTGGGCTGCCATGTTGGAATGGGGGATGAAAAGGCTGAAGAGAATTTGAAAAAATTGAAGCTCCCAAAAACGTACTTGGCCTTTTTTTAATCGCAGCTTTTTTTACTCACTTGTAGTCTAACTCATTTTGACTACTTTAGATACACACAATGTAATGGATATAAACCAGCCCCACTGGACCTGAACTATGTGAAGTTGACTCCCAACCAGAACACGCTGGTGGAGAGGCTGGCAGAAAACGGGCACAATGTTTGGGCCAGAGACCGCGTTCGCCAGGGCTGGACTTACAGTATTGTGCAGGTATATTCCTCTACCATTTGTTCTAAACATCATTATTGCTTCATATATATACTTTGTACATATTATTGTTCCATGTTTAAGGATATAATGAACAAGCGTAATCCACGTTTGGTCCCTTACAATCTGTTGGATGAGAAAACAAAAAAAACAAACCGAGACACTGTTTGTGCAGCTGTTCGCACACTGATCGGTTATGGATACAACATTGAACCACCTGACCAAGAAAGCAGTAAGTCCACATTTATTATTGTAGTAGTTCAAACCGTTTGAATCAAATATCATTAATATTTCAATTGACTTTGCAGGCGGGAATGGAGAAGGAACCTCTCGTGGGGATAAGATCCGAGTGTTCAGAGCAGAGAAGTCCTACGCCGTCACGCAGGGAAAGTGGTACTTTGAGTTTGAGGCAATGACCGTTGGGGAAATGCGAGTCGGCTGGGCCAGACCTTGTGTCCGTGCTGACACAGAACTTGGTGCGGATGAGTTAGCATATGTCTTCAATGGATACAAGGTGCAGGAAAAGACTTTGTTGAGTCTAGTTAGAATAACTTGAGTAAAACTACCTCTGTGTTGTTGTTTTCTTAGGCCCAGCGGTGGCATGTGGGGAACGAGCCGTTTGGTCGCCAGTGGCAGTCAGGTGATGTAGTGGGCTGCATGATTGACCTCACAGAGATGAACATCATGTTTACGCTCAATGGTGAGATGCTGATTAGTGATTCAGGCTCAGAGATGGCCTTCAAGGACATCGAGATAGGAGACGGTAGGTCTAAATACAGAATCTATGTCTTATACTCTTTTGTGTCTATTTAATTCAAATGTTTTCCCCCTCACAGGCTTTATACCAGTGTGCAGTTTGGGCATGTCCCAGGTTGGCAGAATAAACCTGGGTCAGAACGTCAGTAGTCTCAAATACTTCACCATCTGTGGTCTCCAGGAAGGATTTGAACCTTTTACCATTAACATGAAACGAGACATTACTATGTGGTTTAGCAAGAGCCTTCCCCAGTACATCGCTGTGCCAACTGACCACCCCCACATAGAGGTGTGTTTATTTCTTGGACATTATTTTTGTAGCTATAAACACTTGTAAAATATGCCCCATTGTCCTACAGGTGTCCCGAGTAGATGGGACGGTGGACACTGCCCCTTGTCTCAAAGTGACCCACAAGACGTATGGATCTCAAAACGCCAATACAGACCTGTTGTTCTTCCGACTGAGCATGCCCATTGAATTTCACGAAACGTTCAAAGTCCCAGCTGGTACAACACTCCTCACTCGAGCCTTAACTATCCCAGAGGACGAAGTGATAGAGGTGGACCCGGATTCGGATTTTGAAATACTCAAGAAGTCGGCCTCACGCAAAGAACAGGAGGAAGACAAAAAAGAGGCGTCAGTGCCCAAGGAAACTCCTGCTATCAAAAATGGTGAAAACGAGAAGGATGCGTCTACAGAGAAAAGCAAGAAGAAAGGGTGACTTGACATTAGCACTCACCAAATTAAGTCTAATGTTTTTTCTCACCATACTCAGTTTGATTTTACGTATACATAAGTGAAAAGGTTCTAATAAAGCCTCATGATCTGGTCTTGGCGTTGTCCTTCTGACAATTTAATTCATATTCTTTTGTTGTTTTTTTGTGTTGACAGATTTCTCTTCAAAGCAAAGAAAGCTGCGTTGATCTCTGCTCCACCTGTTGTTCCGACTATGCCTCGACTTGTAGAGGACGTAGTGCCGGATGACCGTGACGACGTAGACATCATTCTCAACACCACCACAGTAAGATCAAAATGAATCGGTTTATCTTAAAGGAGATTCAATCAAGTTTTAGGAACTTTTGATCATGTTTAAATGGTTTTCTCTCATCATTAGTTTACTCAGAATCATACTTAGATTGATGTATGCATGTATGATTCATCCTGTATTGTCCTGCATTTGAGACTTGTGTGCTTAGAAAGCTTATGTTTTCCCCTACCACCTATCTCCGCCCACTGTTCTGTTCTTTGATTATACTCTGGACCTGTAGAGTTTCAAAAAATGTCACATAGCCATCTTTCAACAATAAAAACACGTAAATGAAAACCTGACGCTCGCTTCGATGAAAGAGGTGTAAAGGGGCGGGGCTTTGTAGCAGGAAGTGATTGGATCTGTTTCTTTTGCTAAGCGGTTTTAGATCAATGTTGTGGCTTCTTGAAATACTACCATCTACTATATTTAATGAATATATTTATTGTGTATTTGCCTTTTTCAGTATTACTATTCAGTTCGAGTGTTTGCGGGTCAGGAGCTCAATGGCGTGTGGGTCGGCTGGATCACTCCCGACTACCACCAGTACGACGCCCATTTTGATCTGAACAAAGTGAGAAACGTGACCGTCACTGTCGGAGACGATAAAGGCAACATACATGACAGGTGCAGTAACAATCACATGTGACGTTTCTTAATCTATAAATGCTAACATCTCATTATTTGCATCAGCATCAAACGGAGTAACTGCTACATGGTGTGTGGAGGAGAGTTTAGTAGCTCCCAGCAGACTCGAGTCAGTCAAGAGGACTTCTTCATCGGCTGCCTGGTGGATTTAGACACTGGGCTCATGACTTTCACGGCCAATGGAAAAGAAATCAACACATTTTATCAGGTCACATATTTCACAACGTTTATGTGTGATTAAATGAACACGATGTAGTTCAACACGTAAAGTAGACAGTGATGTAACACAGTGATTCCTTTGTTTAGGTGGAGCCAAACACAAAACTGTTCCCTGCCTGCTTTGTTCTTCCTTCAAATCAAAATATGATTCAGTTTGAACTAGGAAAGCTCAAGGTACAACATACTTATGTCATTCATTGAACCCATTATTTTCTAGCAAACATTTGAATGTGTATTATTTCATTACAGAACATCATGCCCATCTCTACTGCCATGTTTCGGAGTGAACGCAAGAATCCCGTTCCCCAGTGTCCGCCCCGGTTGGACATTCAGATGTTGACCCCTGTGATTTGGAGCCGCATGCCCAACGACTTCCTGGCTCCAGAGACCAAGAGGGCCAGTGAGAGGATGGGCTGGATGGTGCAGTGTCAGGAGCCGCTCACAATGATGGCGCTTCATATCCCGGAAGAAAACAGGTTGGCTATGTCAGATTTAGTCTACAGACTTTAAGAGCTGGAAATGGGTCCTAAGTAAATTGATACTTTGGCAGTCGATGGAAATCACAAGTTAAGATATATTTTGATATGTCACTCTAACATGACAAATAAATATCAACTTTATTCATCTCAAAGGAAATTCTGCTATAAAAGTAACCATCTCTTGATCTTACGTGACGAAGTGCCGTATGTTGTTTAGTTCTTTCTTTTAACTGTGCTATTTGTCGTTGTTTAGGTGCATTGACATCCTGGAGTTATCTGAGCGCATGGATTTGCTGAAGTTTCATTATCACACGCTGAAGCTCTATGGCTCTGTGTGTGCTCTGGGGAACAACCGCGTGGCCCATGCCCTCTGCAGCCACGTGGATGAGTCCCAGCTCCTCTACGCCATTGAAAACACTTACCTCCCGGGACCAATAAGAAGCGGCTTTTATGACCTACTAATCAGCATGCACCTGGAATCTGCTAAAAGGAACCGACTGGGAACCAACAAAGAGTTTATAGTTCCTATGACGGATGAAACGCGCAGTATCATCTTGTATCTTGACAAGGCGAATACTCTTCCTGGAGTGGGGCTCACCACATGCCTGCGCCCCAAACTGCATTTCTCCTCTGTCAGTTTTGTAGGCACAAATCAGGACATTTACACCCTAAGCCCAGTGATACCTTTGGAGGTGAGGTCAAGCTGTTTTTAATGTTGAATTATTCTCAACAAAAGAACAAAATCTAAATTGTTACATTTGGTCTTGAGATTTTTCACAGAATAGAATGTACTTACTGATAATCTATTCTCTTGCATTGGTTTACATCAAGGTTATCTGAACTATTATTGTTGCAACTTTAACATTATACTCTAACTTTAACATATTTGATTGCTGATGTTGCGATTGCAAAATGTTAGGAATCGATCAGTACTAACAATACATTGTCTTCTCCCAACAGGCATTGAAAAATAAGGCTTTGACGATGCTGACTGAGGCTGTGCAAGACGGAGGTCAAGCCATGAGAGATCCTGTAGGGGGCAGCGTGGAGTTCCATTTTGTGCCAATTTTGAAGCTCATCAGCACTCTCCTGATCATGGGCGTGTTTGATGATGAAGACGTCACACATATTTTGAAGATGCTCGAACCCGTGGTCTTCAGCAGCGAAGTAGAGGAGCCTGTTGAGGACAAGGCAAGCGAGGAAGAAAAAACGACTGAAAAACCAGTCGAGGAACCTCCGCAAGAAACTTACGAGGAGGATGAGGAGGAATATGAAGATGATGGACTGGGTGAGGAAGAGGAGTATGAGGAAGAGGAGGAGATGGAGGAACCAGAGCCTGAGCCTGCAGTGGTGGAGGAGACTGGACCTGTGAACGGGGAAAAGGGGGCAGAAGAAACAGAGAAAGAGCCCAAACCTGGAGAGACTGAAACTAAACTAGAACTTCTTGAACAAGGACTTTTCCAGATGAAGCTCCCAGAGTCTGTCAAATTACAGGTATGTCTCAAACAGCATCAGAGCCACATGATAATTAGCTAATTTATCATGGCGACAAACTAATACAAATGTCGTTGTCTTCCATCCGAAAACAACTTCCAAACATGACAAATACCATTTCATTTTAGTCTTGTTTTAGAAGTTGCAGCCTCACTTTTGTCACAAGGGCAACTGTGGCTATAATAAAAGTTTGACCAAATAAAGAGTAACATGTAAAGTCCAAAATGTAACTCTATTTGCTGCACAATGTGACTTTTTGGAGCTTCAAATTGTGCGGATCAACTTTTTTTTGTCATTGTCGTGTTTCCTATTTGGTCCTGCATACTTTAGGACAGATGTTGTGTGTCCCTTTTGGCCGTGTGTGACTATGATATCATTTGTTGTTGTTGTTTTAGATGTGCACCCTCCTGCAGTATTTCTGTGACTGTGAGCTGCGTCACAGAGTGGAAGCCATCATCGCCTTCTCAGACCAGTTTGTGAATCAGATCCAGTCGAACCAGAGGCAGCGCTACAATGACCTCATGCAGGCCTTCACCATGAGCGCTGCGGAGACCGCCCGCAAGACTCGGGAATTTCGCTCACCGCCGCAGGAACAGGTAGCATAGGCAACACAGTAGTCCACACATTTTACACTTTTATGCTTTTAAGTACTAAAATGAACTGCACATAGGTGAACATGCTGATGAATTTTAAAAACTGCTCGGAAGACGATGATTGCCCTGTCCCAGATGAGGTCCGAGAGGCGATGGCCCTTTTTCACCGCGCTGTCCTTGCACACTGTGGTCAGTTTCAATCATATTCATATTCATTTGGGAAGAAGAATATGTAGACAAGTCATTGAAATAAATGAATGAGAATAAATCAAATCAAATGCATCGCTTGCGCTCAAGGATGTCAATGAATAATTTTTTTTTTACATGCCACTCTTCTAGTGTGAGCTTTATGAAATCAAACTTTCTGAATGATAAAGTAAAGTTAATGTGACACAAACAGCCGGATAAAAAATCCTTTATGTTTAGTTTTACTTTACTAGATTATAGCGAATTGACATGACCTTATTTTGCTTCTAAATTTGTCACAATTATTATTTTTTAGTTCTTGATTTCATATTATGACCCTAAATGACCACAATTATTGGTTGACCGAATAATATTGACATCCCTACTTGTGCTAGGTGTACACATTGAGGAAGAAGGAGCGGAGGAAGCAGTGGACACTTCACTTAGAGGTCGACTGGTTCGTCTGGTGGAAAAGGTGAAAACACTTCGCGAAAAGAAAGTGGAGAAAGAGCCTGAGCCGCAGGAGGACAAAAAGCCAAGTGGGTTGCAAATTTGAAGTACTACATCAGTTTTCTACATGGATTTATTCTGATGCATTCATGTATTTTCTCAGGCACACTGCAGGAGCTGATTTCACACACTATGATCCATTGGGCCCAGGAGTCATTTATCCAGAATCCAGAGCTTGTGCGGATGATGTTCAGTCTCCTCCACAGACAGTACGACGGTCTGGGTGAACTGATGCGTGCCCTTCCCAAGGCCTACACCATCAATGCAGTGTCAATCCGGGACACCATGGACCTCCTGGAGTGTTTGGGTCAGATACGGTCACTGCTTATTGTCCAGATGGGTCCAGAAGAGGAAAGGCTTATGATCCAAAGCATCGGGTTAGTTTCACTATTAGAGGTCGGCCATATTGTTCAAGATGATTAGGTTAATTGATTGTTCCCTTTATTAAAATCACAATAAATAGGAACTAAATAATTTAAAAGTGTGAGAATATTAGAAAGAAAAGCAGATTCTATTCAACTTATACTCCAAATATATATATATATATATATATATATATATATATATATATATATATATATATATATATATATTTTGGCCATGGTGTCAAAATTGTGAATAATTGTAAAACCGGATTGTTTTTCTCACAATAGTCACACTAAAATTGAATATAGTGACATCCCTAATTGTCTATCCATTTAAAGATTATTTGAGCAAATTGTCAATATCATGAAAACTGTCAAAAAGCTAGTAGAAAAAGCTTCAGTTGTAGTCATCTGGACTCAGTTAGAAAAAATAGACGTTTCGACTCTCATCCAAGAGTCATTGTCAATAAAAGAATTTAGATCGAGAACTCCGATATTAATACTGTTCTGTGGTAAGACCCGCCCATTGGGCGGAGCCTTCCTGAAGTAGCAAGAGTTGTTTGTTTCAACAGAAACTCCCCCCTTGTATCTACCGAGCTAGCCTATTCAGAATTTTAATGGGCTATTAGAATCCTCTTTGTCTTTGTGAGACCCTGGCTCAACCACCCTGAGTACCTGATTAGCATCTAAATGTCCTTGTCCTGGTCCTCTACCTTTCCAGGGGTTCAGTATCCCATTATAGATACCAGGGAGATTGAATCTTAGCCCTCCATTTCTGTTTAAAGAAGGTCTTTCTTTTTTAACAAAAATAGCTTCCTTGACTCCTCTTTCAAACCATCTTTTCTCCCTGCTTAAAACCTTCACCTCACCGTCTTCAAACGAGTGATTAGAGGCTTCAAGATGGAGATGCACGGCACTCTGAGGTCCTGAACTTGTATTTCTTCTGTGCTGATAGAGCCTCTTGTGTAGAGGCTGTTTCGTCTCACCTATGTAACGTTCTTTACAGCTTTCTTCACTGCATTGGATCGAATAAACTACATTGCTCTGTTTTTGAGTCGGCAACTTGTCCTTAGGGTGAACCAGTTTTTGTCTTAAAGTGTTTCCTGGTTTAAAATAAACAGGGACTTCGTGTTGTCTAAAAATTCTCTGCAGTTTTTCCGACAGGCCAGACACATAAGGGATAGAAACACCCTTCCTTCTCTGTTCAGTTTCCCTTTTGTCCCTTTTGTCCTGCTTCTTGGTTCTCTTCACTCTGTTGAGGGCCCAAGCGGGGTAACCACAGGCTGAGAGGGCATTTCGGACATGTTTTTGTTTTTTCCACATATCAGGTTTACAAGAGAAGACGCTAAGGAGAATCGCTTGGCCTTTCTTGATTGTTCCACGATCAGAGGAGAGGACGGGAAACTCCAAATAGAAGTATATAGGAAACCTACACACACGGACCAGTATCTGCTCTTTGGTTCCAACCACCCACTACAGCACAAGCTGGGTGTGATCAGAACCTTACAACACAGAGCTCAAGGTGTGCCCACCAGCTCAGAGGGCAAGAAGAAAGAGGAAAAACATGTCCGAAATGCCCTCTCAGCCTGTGGTTACCCCGCTTGGGCCCTCAACAGAGTGAAGAGAACCAAGAAGCAGGACAAACGGGAAACTGAACAGAGAAGGAAGGGTGTTTCTATCCCTTATGTGTCTGGCCTGTCGGAAAAACTGCAGAGATTTTTTAGACAACACGAAGTCCCTGTTTATTTTAAACCAGGAAACACTTTAAGACAAAAACTGGTTCACCCTAAGGACAAGTTGCCGACTCAAAAACAGAGCAATGTAGTTTATTCGATCCAATGCAGTGAAGAAAGCTGTAAAGAACGGTACATAGGTGAGACGAAACAGCCTCTACACAAGAGGCTTTATCAGCACAGAAGAAATACAAGTTCAGGACCTGAGAGTGCCGTGCATCTCCATCTTGAAGCCTCTAATCACTCGTTTGAAGACGGTGAGGTGAAGGTTTTAAGCAGGGAGAAAAGATGGTTTGAAAGAGGAGTCAAGGAAGCTATTTTTGTTAAAAAAGAAAGACCTTCTTTAAACAGAAATGGAGGGCTAAGATTTAATCTTCCTGGTATCTATAATGGGATACTGAACCCCTGGAAAGGTAGAGGACCAGGACCAGGACATTTAGATGCTAATCAGGTACTCAGGGTGGTTGAGCCAGGGTCTCACAAAGACAAAGAGGATTCTAATAGCCCATTAAAATTCTGAATAGGCTAGCTCGGTAGATACAAGGAGGGAGTTTCTGTTGAAACAAACAACTCTTGCTACTTCAGGAAGGCTCCGCCCAATGGGCGGGTCTTACCACAGAACAGTATTAATATCGGAGTTCTCGATCTAAATTCTGTTATTGACAATGACTCTTGGATGAGAGTCGAAACGTCTATTTTTTTCTAACTGAGTCCAGATGACTACAACTGAAGCTTTTTCTACTATGGAACACGCCTGGACGAATGAGGGATTACACCGACATGTCAAAAAGCTAATTTCTCATTACACGTTAAACATTAGCACAAACAACAATATAATTAAAGCCGCAAGCGGCATCCAACGGCCCTCGCGGGCCGCCGGCCTTCCGACTCTGCTCTCTGCATTTTACAGAGATGGCGCTAACGCAATTGTCTAAGAACTAAGACAGTGACACATTGGACATGTACAATGCTGTGCTTAACCAGTGCAAATGAAGACAAATATCGGTCAAATGTGCAGCTCCAGCGCACAGAGACCGTGACACTTGGAATAAAAATATGGATAACTTTTGATGCTCCGCTTGTGTAGATGATTCTCCCCAAATATGAACTTGATCGGATAATCGCCCTAGGAGGAGTTTGTTAAAGTGTGAAGTGTAAAAATGTGGTCATTTTAGAGATTTTGCGGTTTCCCCATAGGGATAACATGGGATGTTTCTGTCATCGCTACGGCTACGCTTTACCAAATATGACTTTGGCTCCCATACTTTTATTTTGGGGATGGCAAATGAGAATTGTGTGCAAAATGTCATGTCATTTGGAAAAACTCTTGTTTATAGGCCACTCTGAAGGCCAAATAGTCCAAATTCTGCGAAAAGTTTGCGGCTCAGCTGCACAGAGACCGTAAATGTTATCCATAAAATTTGAATAACTTTTGATGCCCCACTTGTATAGAGGAGGTACACCGATTTTGAGATCGGTGGGCCAAACGCACTAGGAGGAGTTTGTTAAAGTGTGAAGCGTAAATGTGAACATTTCAAGGATTTGGCGTTTTTCCCATTTGTGACAGTATATTTGCAGCTCCACGGCACAGAGACCGTACCACTTAAAATCAAAATATGGATAACTTTTGATGCCCCGTTTGTGTAGATGATTTTCCCCAAATATGAGCTTGATCGGGCAATCGCCCTAGGAGGAGTTTGTAAAAGTGTGAAGCGTAAAAATGTGGTCATTTTAGAGATTTCGCTGTTTTCCCATTTCTGACATATATTTGCGGGTCCGCCACACAGAGACCGTAGCACTTAGAATCAAAATATGGATACGTTTTGATGCCCCGCTTGTGTAGATGATATTCTCCAAATATGAACTTGATCGGACAATCGCCCTAGGAGGAGTTCGTTAAAGTGTGAAGCGTAAAAATGTGGTGATTTGAGCGATTCTACGATTTTCCCATAAGGATAACATGGGATGTTTCTGTCATCGCTACGGTTACGCCGTACAAAATATGACTTTGGCTCTCATACTTTCATGATCAGGATGGCAAATTAGAATTTTGTTCAAAATATCATGTCATTTGGAAAAACTCTATTGCTTATAGGCCACTCTGAAGGCCAAATAGTCAGAATTCTGGGAAACGTTTGCGGCTCCGTCGCACAGAGACCGTAAAAGCTATCCTTAAAATGTGGATAACTTTAGATGCCCCACTTGTCTAGAGGACGTACACCGATTTTGAGGTTGGTGGGCAAAACGCACTAGGAGGAGTTCGTTAAAGTGTGAAACAGAAAAATGTTGATATTCGAGAGATTTAGCGGTATTCCCATAGGGATAACATGGGAAGTTTATGTCATCGCTACGACTACATCGTAAAAATTAAGGCATTTGTCTGATTGGCTTTTTTGATCGGGACGCCAAAATAGAATTTTGGGTAAAGTTTAGAACATTTTGGTAAAACTAATTTTTGACCTTCAATGTTAATTTAAAGGTCACTCTGTAGGGGGCGCTATCGCGCCCATTTAAATTTTGTCATCATAAACTGGTCCAAACTAGAAAGTTGAACAACTGATTCAAATTTGGTCATAATCGGACTGGTTTTGATCAAATGGGAGCAATTTTTAGACCTGCAATATTCCAAAATAAGTTGTCCAACTTTGCAGCTGCGCCGCACACAGACCGTAAAAGGTATCTCAAAAAATTGGATAACTTTAGATGCCCCACTTGTCCAGAGGACGTACGCCAATTTTGAAGTTGGTGGGCAAAACGCCCTAGGAGGAGTTCGTCAAAGTTTGACGTGAACAAAATGGCTAACACAGCGTGTTTTCATTTTCAAAGGAAGATGGCGGCCATAGGGTAAGTCTGGGGGCGTGGTCACAATGATTTTTTTTTTTTGTCCTCACGAGAGGAATGCGTGTCCCGAATTTCGTAGCTTTACGACAAAGTTGACCTCGGGGCGTCTCCCATAGGCGCAATGTATTTTGACTTTTGTCGGTGGCGCTGTCGCGCCATTTTTTGACGAAAAAAAAAATGGCCCAGAAAAAACAAAATTTTTCGCCGATTCTGAATTTTGGGCAAAGTTTGGTGAGTTTTTGAGCATGTTCAGGGGGTCAAATTAGAGATCAAAGCGCTGAAGAAGAACAAGAAAAATTAAAGCCGCAAGCGGCATCCAACGGCCCTCGCGGGCCGCCGGCCTTCCGACTCTGCGCTTTCGACTTGATAAAGATGGCGCCCTTATTGTGTTGAATTAAAAAAGAAGTTGACAGACGGAGACACATTGGACATGGCCAATCCAGTGCAAATGAACACAAGTGTCAGTCAAATGTGCTGCTCCGCCGCACAGAGACCGTAGCACTTAGAATATAAATATGGATAACTTTTGATGCCCCGCTTGTGTAGATGATATTTCCCAAAGTAAAGCTTGATCGAGCTATTGCCCACGGAGGAGTTTGTTAAAGTGTGAAGCATAAATTTGAACATTTCATAGATTTAGCGTTTTTCCCATTTGTGACAGTATATTTGCAGCTCCACGGCACAGAGACCGTAGCACTTAGAATCCAAATATGACTAACTTTTGATGCTTCCCTTGTGTAGATGATTTCCCCCAAATATGAGCTTGATCGGGCAATCGCACTAGGAGGAGTTTGTTTAAGTGTGAAGCGTAAAAATGTGGTCATTTTAGAGATTTCGCTGTTTTCCCATTTCTGACATATATTTGCGGGTCCGCCACACAGAGACCGTAGCACTTAGAATAAAAATATGGATAGCTTTTGATGCCCCGCTTGTATAGATGATTTTCCCTAAATATGAGTTTGATCGGACAATCGCCCTAGGAGGAGTTTGTTAAAGTGTGAAGCGTAAAAATGTGGTGATTTGAGGGATTTCGCGATTTTCCCATAAGGATAACATGGGATATTTCTGTCATGGCTACGGTTACGCTGTACAAAATATGACTTTGTCTCTCATACTTTTATGATCAGGATGGCAAATTAGAATTTTGTGCAAAATATCATGTCATTTGGAAAAACTCTATTGTTTATAGGCCACTCTGAAGGCCAAATAGTCAGAATTCTGGGAAACGTTTGAGGCTCCGTCGCACAGAGACCTTAAAAGCTATCCTTAAAATTTGGATAACTTTAGATGCCCCACTTGTCTAGAGGACGTACACCGATTTTGAGGTTGGTGGGCAAAACGCACTAGGAGGAGTTCGTCAAAGTTTGAAACAGAAAAATGTGGATATTCGAGAGATTTAGCGGTTTTCCCATAGGGATAACATGGGAGATTTATGTCATCGCTACGACTACGCCGTAAAAATTAAGGCATTTGTCTGATAGGCTTTTTTGATCGGGACGCCAAAATAGAATTTTGGGTAAAGTTTAGAAAATTTTGGTAAAACTAATTTTTGACCTTCAATGTTAATTTAAAGGTCACTCTGTAGGGGGCGCTATCGCGCCCATTTCAATTTTGTCAGCCTAAACTGATCCAAACTAGAACGTTTAACAACTGATTCAAATTTGGTCCTAATCGGACTGGTTTTGATCAAATGGGAGCAATTTTTAGATCTGCAATATTCCAAAATAAGTTGTCCAACTTTGCGGCTGCGCCGCACACAGACCGTAAAAGGTATCTCAAAAAATTGGATAACTTTAGATGCCCCACTTGTCCAGAGAACGTACGCCGATTTTGAAGTTGGTGGGCAAAACGCCCTAGGAGGAGTTCGTCAAAGTTTGACGTGAACAAAATGGCTAACACAGCGTGTTTTCATTTTCAAAGGAAGATGGCGGCCATAGGGTAAGTCTGGGGGCGTGGCCACAATGATTTTTTTTTGTTTGTCCTCACGAGAGGAATGCGTGTCCCGAATTTCGTAGCTTTACGTCAAAGTTGACCTCGGGGCGTCTCCCATAGGCGCAATGTATTTTGACTTTTGTCGGTGGCGCTGTCGCGCCATTTTTTAACGAAAAAAAAAATGGCCCAGAAAAAATTAAATTTTTCGCCGATTCTGAATTTTGGGCAAAGTTTGGTGAGTTTTTGAGCATGTTCAGGGGGTCAAATTAGAGTTCAAAGCGATGAAGAACAAGAAAAATAATAATAATATTTTTAGCAAAAACAATATAGCCGTTTCCACTATAACAACAAATTATACATCGTTTGAAAGCTCTAAGCCTTCCCGATGCCGCCATGGGGTGGAATCATCATTACGAGCGCTTACGCGCTCGTCACTCCCTATTCCGTCGGGATGCCCCGCCCACTCCCCATAGACTTCCATTGATTTGAGCAGATACAAGCATGGCCCATGCCTGCGGCATGGATTCTCGCATACGGGACAATGCCAGGAGGGTTTTTGAAGGAATGCAGCGCTTTGCGCTGCTGTTGTCAACAATTAGTGAATGGGCTACGCCCATTCACTAATTGTTGACTATTTCTGTCATAGCAGGAGTAAGTATGCATGATCCATGCCTTCGGCATGGGCTAGTTCACTGTACTTGCCAAGGGCGACGGGGCACCAAACATGCGGGCTGCGCCCGCATGTTTGGTCAGACAGTTGCAACGCTGCCTTCGGCAGCGTTGCGGGAGCAATAGGCCCTCCGCCCTGCTGGGGCTCGGGCCTAATAATAATAATATTTTTAGCAAAAACAATATAGCCGTTTCCACTATAACAACAAATTATACATCGTTTGAAAGCTCTAAGCCTTCCCCATGCCGCCATGGGGTGGAATCATCATTACGAGCGCTTACGCGCTCGTCACTCCCCATTCCGTCGGGATGCCCCGCCCACTCCCCATAGACTTCCATTGATTTGAGCAGATACAAGCATGGCCCATGCCTGCGGCATGGATTCTCGCGTACAGGACAATGCCAGGAGGGTTTTTGGAGGAATGCAGCGCTTCGCGCTGCTGTTGTCAACAATTTGTGAATGGGCTACGCCCATTCACAAATTGTTGACTATTTCTGTCATAGCAGGAGTAAGTATGCATGATCCATGCCTTCGGCATGGGCTAGTTCACTGTACTTGCCAGGGGCGACGGGGTACCAAACATGCGGGCTGCGCCCGCATGTTTGGTCAGACAGTTGCAACGCTGCCTTCGGCAGCGTTGCGGGAGCAATAGGCCCTCCGCCCTGCTGGGGCTCGGGCCTAATTATAGTTATCAAGAGAACAATCATTCATTCCAAACTGCCCCCCCTCCTCACAAAACAATTTATATGAAGATGTGTAATCACAGATTTATTTATTTTCACGCATAGGAACATCATGAGTAACAAAGTCTTCTATCAACATCCAAACCTGATGCGAGCTTTAGGCATGCATGAAACTGTCATGGAGGTCATGGTGAACGTGCTCGGAGGTGGCGACTCAAAGGTTCTGTATTAATAATAACAACACAATTATCAATAGCTATTATCAGAGTGTGCCAGCCATTGAAATATTACATTCAACTTCATCTGCCTACAGGAGATCAGATTTCCTCGTGTGGTGACAAACTGCTGTCGCTTTCTTTGTTATTTCTGTCGCATCAGTCGCCAGAACCAACGATCCATGTTTGACCACCTCAGCTATCTTTTACAAAACAGTGGCATTGGTCTCGGTGAGTGTTTGTCGTCAGGGTTAAAGCTTTCTTTAACTGGTTGCCGTATGGACTAAAAATCTGTCTTTTGTGTTAGGAATGAGAGGATCAACTCCCTTGGACGTTGCTGCTGCTTCCTGCATTGACAATAATGAGCTAGCGTTGGCATTGCAAGAACAAGATCTAGAAATGGTAAAAAAAAAAAGTGTATTCTATTATTAAAATATCTCTATGAGGGTTGTTTGACATCTTTGTTAAACTCATTATTTGAATCTTTTCCCAGGTGGTAAAGTACTTGGCCGGGTGTGGACTTCAGAGTTGCCCGATGCTTCTGGCCAAAGGCTATCCAGATATTGGCTGGAATCCCTGTGGTGGAGAGAAATACCTGGACTTCCTTCGATTTGCCGTCTTTGTCAATGGTTTGTTTGTCTTTCACATAGGGATTTTACAAATAATCACGCTTTGTTCATGCATCATTCAAAATGTAATGTCCTGCATCTTGTTTTAGGTGAAAGCGTAGAGGAAAATGCAAACGTTGTTGTGCGTCTGCTAATCCGAAGACCTGAATGCTTCGGTCCTGCCCTGAGAGGAGAAGGTGGTAACGGTTTACTGGCGGCAATTGAAGAAGCCATAAAAATATCAGAGGATCCTGCAAGAGACGGCCCATCTGTTAAGAAAGACAGGCGCTTTCCAATGTAAGAGCTTTATTTAAAATCATATTATTCACATATTTCCAGCTCACACACCATTGGGAGTGTTTCTTGTTTGTGGTAGGTTTGGAGGAGAGGAGCAGCATGAGGAGAACAGAGTGCACCTTGGGAATGCCGTCATGTCTTTCTACTCTGCCCTCATTGACTTGTTGGGGCGCTGTGCTCCTGAGATGCACGTATGTCAAACTGTCTTTATGCCCAAGATTGTATATATAGAATTAATGGAAAAATTGCTGACGGATAAATCTGTTATTTTCAACAGTTAATTCAGGCTGGAAAAGGCGAGGCTCTCCGGATCAGGGCCATCCTCAGGTCGCTGGTGCCCATTGAAGACCTTGTTGGGGTCATCAGCCTTCCTGTTCAGATTCCTACTTTTGGAAAAGGTAACTACTTTTATACACCAAACGTATATTGAGATTTGGGATAGCAGGTCATTATTATCTGCATTTAAATACTGCTTTGTTTCAGATAACAGTATCATTGAACCAAAGATGTCAGCCAGTTTTGTCCCAGACCACAAGGCTCCAATGGTGCTCTTCTTGGACAGAGTGTATGGCATTGACAACCAGGATTTCCTGCTCCATGTTCTTGAAGTGGGCTTTCTGCCTGACATGAGAGCGGCTGCCTCCTTGGACACAGTAAGTCTTCAGTGCAGGAATGAATTCTACTGATAACAATAATCAAATGGTATTTTAGAAAAATAATAAAACATTTAAGGCCTGTAAATGTCTTGGTTGGGGTTCGAGTATAAAAAAAAGCATGAATGGGTTGTAAAATGAACCTTACAAGGGCAAAGATGTCTCTTTATGACCCAGTTTTACAAATTAGACTGTACATTTTTGCTTTTTATGTCACTCATTTTGCAGTTGTATTATTATAGACAATATCTTCTTCTGTTTAGTGATTTTACAAAGCTTTAAAACATCCATTTTGATAGTATCTTGTAGATGATATTGCTCAACTTTAATGCACTGTATTGACCTATTGATTTTGTTGTTTTTTCCTCATAGATTGCCTTTAGCACAACAGAGATGGCCTTGGCGTTGAACCGCTACCTCTGTTCTGCAGTGCTGCCCCTCATTACCAAATGTGCCCCCCTTTTTGCTGGCAGTGACCACAGGGCCATCATGATCGACTCCATGTTACACACAATCTACCGTCTGTCCCGCGGTCGAGCTTTCACGAAGGCCCAAAGAGACATAATCGAAGAGTGTCTCATGGCATTGTGCAAGTCAGTATGAACTCACATCAAACTGTTTATGTGCACAGGTTTCACACTGAGGATTTTGATTTTCAGGCATCTACGTCCATCAATGCTTCAGCACCTGCTCAGGCGACTTGTTTTTGATGTGCCAATATTGAATGAATATGCAAAAATGCCACTTAAGGTAAGAAAAGAGTTTTTTTTATCTTTAAAACACACTGAGTGCAAACAATTCCTTTGCTACATTGTAGTTATTAACCAATCACTATGAGCGCTGTTGGAAATACTACTGCCTTCCTAATGGATGGGCCAACTTTGGGGTGGCTTCAGAGGAGGAGCTTCATTTGACGCGCAAACTCTTCTGGGGCATCTTTGAGTCCTTGGAGCACAAGGTAAGAAGACACTTGTATGAATCATTATTTAAAAAAAAATATTATAATAATATATTAATTGATTTATCTTGCCTGGTTTTTTGCTCATTCAGAAATTTGATCCTGAGATTTTCAAGATTTCCATGCCCTGCATCTGTGCCATTGCTGGAGCCATTCCTCCAGACTACGTTGATGCGAGCTACTCCTCTAAAACAGAGAAAAAAGCCTCAGTGGACGCAGAAGGAAACTTTGATCCAAAACCAGTGGAAACCACAAAGTGAGAATATATTTAATTCTTGTTCTTACTTCTATTTATTTCATTAATATGGTATAAATATGATGTGTCCTTGAATGCAGCACTATTATCCCTGAGCGTCTGGATGGTTTTATCAACAAATATGCAGAGTATACGCATGACAGATGGGCTTTTGAAAAGGTATTGCATTACAAAACAGGCACTAATGTTATCTGAGTTATGCCTTAACGCTACATTATATCTTCCTATCCTGCAGATTCAGAACAACTGCTCATACGGAGAAGTGTTGGATGAAAACGCAAAGACTCACCCCATGCTTAGACCATATAAAACATTCTCAGAAAAGGTAAAACAATACTTACCATTTTCTGTTATTTATCTGCATGAAACTTACATCCATCCTGAATATTTAACCATTTTTAGGACAAAGAGATTTACCGCTGGCCGATAAAGGAGTCCGTAAAAGCCATGATTGCGTGGGAGTGGACCATTGACAAAGCAAGAGAAGAAGAAGAGTCAGAGAAAAAGAAGGCAGCGGCCTCTCGAAAGATCTCACAGACTGCTCAGGTACTGCTCAGTGCGCACAAGTTAAACTTGCATAAATTATATAGTAAATAATGTGAATTTTCTCATATAGGCCACCTATGACCCAAGTCACGGTTACAGCCCACAGCCCATTGACATCTCACATATGGCTCTATCAAGAGATCTGCAGGTACAGAAGTATTTATTAAAGTACTTACACATCGACTATGGCCTTACTAATATATCATTGTCCATCCAGTCTATGGCAGAGCAGCTGGCTGAAAACTACCATAACACCTGGGGTCGAAAAAAGAAAATGGAACTACAGTCCAAAGGTATTGGCAAAATCTCTGTATAAAAGTGTGAAACAAACAATAGACAGCGTTGATTTTCACTGGAGTGTATTGTGTAGGAGGCGGTACACATCCACTGCTTGTGCCCTATGACACTTTGACTGCAAAGGAAAAAGCTCGAGACAGAGAAAAAGCATATGAGTTGTTGAAGTTTCTGCAGCTCAATGGATATGCTGTCACAAGGTCTATTACTGTACTTCTATAAATTATTTGCTGTTGATGTTTTAGAAAAACATACCTTTTTGATGCTTTTTTTTCCAGAGGCCTGAAAGATATGGAGTCTGACATTTCTTCTATTGAGAAGAGATTTGCATATGGGTTCCTGCAAAAGCTTCTAAAATGGATGGAAATTGCTCAAGAATTCATTGCTCACCTTGGTAATTCACTGAAGCAGCATTTTATTTCTTTTTTTTTGTTATGTTAACAACAGTTTTTCAAAAACTATTATTCAGAGGCTGTTGTGAGCAGCGGCCGTGTGGAGAAGTCGCCTCATGAACAAGAAATCAAATTCTTTGCCAAAGTAACGCTAATTTTTAATTTCAGAAAAAGATTTAAATGAGATAGAGACTTGTTTTAAATATGGTCTCAACTCTCTCCATGACAGATCTTGATGCCTTTGATCAACCAATATTACAAAAACCACTGCCTGTACTTCTTGTCTACCCCTGCAAAGGTGCTTGGCAGTGGCGGACACTCATCAAACAAGGAAAAGGAAATGATAGCAAGGTAAAATAAATGAGTTTATCATTAGACTGCTTAACTAGTCTTCATCGCTTTTTAAAAGTATTTGTTTTTAATTACAGCATTTTTTGTAAAATGTCTGCTCTTGTGAGACACAGAGTCTCTCTTTTTGGTAAGATATGTTTACATTGCATGTTAGCTGTAATTGTTAACGGTGAGATTTTACCAAAACGTCATTTGAATAAACAGGCACTGATGCTTCTGCAATTGTCAACTGTCTTCACATTCTGGCACGGTCACTGGATGCAAGGTAAGGTGCTCTTTTAAATGACTATTTTAAAAATATATATTACTCATTTATTTCCTTATTTTTCAGGACTGTAATGAAGTCAGGACCAGAGATTGTAAAGGCAGGACTGCGGTCATTTTTTGAGAGTGCAGCTGACGATATTGAAAAAATGGTAGAGAATTTAAAACTGGGCAAAGTATCCAAAGGCAACCAGGTAAGGCCAAGATTTTTCTACTCACTTGGTTGCTACTTCCTTCTCTTTTGAAACCAAATATTAAGCAATAATTAACTATTATCCTTTGAAGCAAGTGAAAGGAGTGTCTCAGAACATAAATTACACCACCATCGCCCTCTTGCCAGTTCTGACATCTTTGTTCGATCACATTGCTCAGCACTTATTTGGGGATGATGTTATGTGTAAGTTCACAAACAAAATCTTTCAGGCAAAAAATGTGCTTTTATTTGGGTTTATCGTGTTTTCTTGTGTTCAGTGGATGATCTGCAGATGTCATGTTATCGCATCATGTGCAGCATTTATTCTTTGGGGACTGTGAAGAATCCACACGTTGAGAGGTAAGATGACGTTCTAGTGTGGAGGCGAAGTTGACAGGGTTATTTGAGGTTTTAGGGTGTGTTCACACTTGCACAAACACCACATTAAAACTTGGACTAAACCTAGAACTAAACCTGGACTAAACAGAGGCTAAACCAAAACAACAACAGGACCAAATTAAACTGGGTTATTGCAGTTTTGTCATTATATTTATTAAAAATGTTTCTGTTGTCAAATTGTGAACCTTACAGTATTTAATTGGTATATTTATGAACAGACAGCGGCCTGCTCTTGGGGAGTGCCTGGCTCATCTTGCAGCAGCTATGCCTGTTGCCTACTTAGAGCCACACCTAAATGAATACAATGCATTCTCCGTCTACACCACAAAAACACCCAGGGAGAGAGCCAGTAAGTAACACTTTCAACTGCAATATCCAAAACATGTTGCAAAATTACTAAATATTTGTTTGATAAAGTTCTGGGATTGCCGAATGAAGTCCAAGAATTATGCCCGGACATCCCAGAACTGGATATCCTGTTGAAGGAGATCGGAGACTTGGCAGAGTCAGGTGCACGATACACAGAGATGCCTCATGTTATCGAAATCACGTTACCTATGTTGTGTAACTACCTGCCTCGCTGGTGGGAGAGGGGCTCCGAGAGCCTCCCTGAGATGGAGGACCAAGTCTGCACTGACGTCACTTCAGAACACTTGAATCAACTGTTGGGAAGCATCATGAAAATTGTAGTAAATAATTTGGGTATTGACGAGGCCTCATGGATGAAGAGATTGGCTGGTAAGCACTGGTTCAACACTACTAAAGTTAGTTGTCATACAAATTCAATGGTCAAATAGTTCAATAATTGTTATGTTTTAGTGTTTTCACAGCCAATTGTGAGCAGGGCAAAGCCAGAAATGCTTAAATCGCACTTTATTCCAACAATGGAGAAACTTAAGAAACGCACATCCAAAGTAGTGGCAGAGGAAGACCATCTAAGAATGGAGGGCAAGTCAGAGGGAGATGAGGAAGATGGCACCATACGTGACGAGTTTGCCGTCCTCTGTAGAGATCTGTACGCTCTGTATCCTCTGCTTATCCGATATGTGGACAACAACAGGTGAACTAAACATAAATGGCACACATTTCATTTGTTTACTATGGCTCTCGCTGTATAATGCCATAACCCTTTTGTCAAATTTCTGCTTCAGAGCGAGGTGGCTGACCTGTCCGGACCCAGATGCAGAGGAGCTTTTCCGAATGGTCGGGGAAGTCTTCATATTCTGGTCTAAATCTCATGTATGTTTCAATAATGCACAAACAATCGGTTGTGTATGTTTTGTGCATGTTTCAATGTCTCTTGATGAATGTGCAGAACTTCAAGAGAGAAGAGCAGAATTTTGTGGTGATGAATGAGATCAACAACATGTCTTTTTTGACGGCTGACAGCAAGAGTAAAATGAGCAAGGTGGGTCTATCAGATCAGTCTTTTATAGATTGTAATAAAACTTCAGACTTTGAACAGCAATTGAATGTGTTATAAATACATAAATTCAATCAGCTAAGTCCTTTGTTTTTAAGAAATATTTGAAAATGTGCCTCTTTTGTGTATTATCACAGACAATACTTTCACCTTTGTGTACATTTGCTTGATACAGTATTTGGGCCTTACCCTGTTGAAGACCTGGGTGTTAACATTATGTTTTGTCCATTTCTGTTGGGTTTCCAGGGCGGGGACTCTGAGGTTAGACTTTGTTTCTGCACGTCCGCTGTGCTGATCGCATGGCACCTCACTTTGGGGGAGCTTTTCATCAACCTCTCCAGCACACTGGCACATCTGATCCATATATACATAAATACCTCGTGGTCACATGATATAGGCATGACTGAAGATAATTTAGTGCTCTTCATAAATACTGCTTTGTTTTTGCAGCTGCGTCGACTTAATATATTTAAATCCATGAGTGGCTCAAAGCCTTGTTAAGAATGTGTCATTGCTATAGATACAGTGTTATTCTCAGATATAAATAGAAGATAAAAATCCTTTCAAGCCTTACTTCAGAGAAGCAGCAGAGGCAGTTTGTATCTTCTTACACTGGTATTAGAGCCGCACTATCATGTAGTACTCTGATCACTGCTACACCCAACAAGCCCTGACACACTGCATGTGCAGACACAAATAGATGACACTAGTTCAGGGATAGTTGGACAGGACATGGCCCCCTGTGGCTACTCCTCTGTCCTGCCAGTGTGCGAGGGGGGGAGTCTTGAGGCGCTTGATGAAAGTACTCAGCTAAAGTTGGGCTCATGGCACTGGGCTCCAGGCAGGACCAAATGCTGCTGTGAGAGCACTGTGCCATCGCCCAGAGACTCTGAGTTTGCTCTTTTTTGAACATAGCTGAGTCTGAGTCTTTCAATATGTCTTGTTTATTTTTTCAAGGATGGATGACATGTAGCTTTTGTAATGCAGCTTTTTGCCATTAGGGGGTGATAATAGTCTTTCTCTGTGCTCTTTCTTCTTTCCTCCCTGGAAATGCCATGGCACAACATGGTTTAGTTTCCTTAATAGTTCCTGATAAACACACCCATTAACAGTCAAATATAAGGTAACATTTGCTAACTTACCTCTTCTGCACAATGACCCAATTCTAACCAAGATATTAATATGTCGTTAGACACAAAGTTATCCACTAAATGTACCCTGTTTTTTTCATTACTAGTGTTCAGTAACACACATGGCATGACGTTAGTAGCTTACATGAACATACTGAAGACATTCCACTTGCACACTTTATTTTCAATACATATTTTTTCCAGAAATTCATAATGTTACATCTAATTCACATTCCAAAATGACATACTTTTTGTTTTGTTTTTGAATTTTGAGTCTTGCTATAATTGTATGAAAATATTTTGAATCTAAATGTACAGCTTGCATTAACTAAACTAAAATATACAATTTGATATGTGAACGATCTAAGCTAATTTTGGAGGACTTTAGAAAGAGCAGACAGCAGGAGAACTGAAAGTATGTGCATATACAGTGTGCTAACCGCCTTATCCTTTACAAATAATGCAGCTAATGCTTACGTTGTATTCACTACTACTTAACTCACATCGTAACCCAAATGAATTGACCGTAAACAAACTGCTTCAGTGTATTTTCTTTGTGTATGTCTTGACTGTTTGTAAAATATCTTAGTCTTGCATGAGTGTCTTTAAATGTCATCCCGTTCCTTCTTCCAACAAGCTGTATCCTATTGTTTCCTTATAACATGGCCCTTCCTGTAACAACCTCAAACCATGGCAGTGAGGTCATTTGGGGAAACTCTCAAGAACCCCAGAATATACTGGGTGTCTCTCAGTGAAAATGATATTTTGTTCAATTGGTTATCATTGTTTTAAAGGGTTTTGTAATATGGTATTCTTCATTGCTTGATAAGTAACCTGCTTTAGACTGTCCAAAATTAAATTTTCAACCAGCCGATCTTGTCTGTCACATTATGAGATAGTTTGAATGCTCTTTAGATCATCTCTCTGTATTTCAGGCCGGAGGCTCGGATGCAGAACGAACCAAGAAGAAGAAGCGAGGAGATCGCTACTCTGTGCAAACCTCTCTTATTGTGGCCGCTCTGAAAAAGATGCTTCCCATTGGACTCAACATGTGCTCCCCCGCCGACCAGGAGCTCATTAACCTGGCCAAGATACGATACTCTCTGGTAGATATAGAAAACATCTCTGTTTGCTTAATGCATCTTTGTATCGCAAAATCAAGCAACAGTCATATTTTTAGTTCACTACATTTGTATGTATTTTGTAGAGGGACACAGATGAGGAAGTAAGAGAGTTCCTGCAGAACAATCTTCATTTTCAGGGAAAGGTACAATCATCGAATCGGCTTATCTAGATTGTATTATGTTCAGCTTTGTCCTAAATCACTTCCTGGGTTTGGAAAAGGTGGACAATCCATCCATGCGCTGGCAGATGGCCCTGTACAAAGAGATGGCGGGGAAGGCAGAGGACGCAGATGCTCCCGAAAAAGTTGTGAAGAGAGTCCAGGAGGTTTCTGCTGTCCTCTACCATCTTGAAGTGGTAAGTGGCTATTATATTATCATAGTCATATTTTTAGGACCTGGTTGGTCGTTTACTTGAAAAATTATTGTGTGAAAAACAGACAGAGCACCCATTCAAGTCTAAGAAAATGGTGTGGCACAAGCTACTGTCCAAGCAGAGACGTCGGGCTGTAGTTGCTTGCTTTAGGATGACACCTTTGTACAATATCCCAAGGTAAATCAGTTGCAGTTGTCCAGTTTAATACATGGAAATTCATTTGATTTCTTCTGGATGTATTTTGCAGACACAGAGCCTCAAATATGTTCCTTGAAGGCTACAAACGCAACTGGCTTATCTCCGAAGGTTATGCTTTTGAAGACCGGATGATTGACGACCTATCCGTGAGTGATGTCATCTCATGCCAATTATGTACATTTATATATTTTTGTTCTTTTAACATTCACTTTTGATCACAGAAAGCATTAGAGCAGGAAGAAGTAGAAGAAGAAGAGGAAAGAGAAACAAAGCCAGACCCTCTCCATCAGCTTATATTGCATTTTAGCCGCACTGCTTTAACAGAAAAGAGGTTACAATTTGTTTCAAGAAATTAATTTGTCAAGTGTCTTTTCTCACTCTTTGTTTCTTTTTGTTCTTGCGCTGCAGCAAACTCGACACAGATTATCTTTACATGTCATATGCTGATATTATGGCAAAGGTAAGTGAAACAAACAGTATTCTGTGTTGGACGTTACAATCATGGTGAAAATAATTGACTCAAATCTGTTAACATTTGTAGAGCTGCCATATTGATGAAGAGGAAGAAGGGGGAGAGGATATGTTTGAAATTGCAGAGGATGAGATGTCCTTTGAGGTGCGACAGTCAGAACTGGTAATGGGCGGCGAGGGGCTGGGATCAGGACACAGCGGTAGCTTCCGACGCACGAGTGATCCATCATCAGACATCACGTCACCATCACATCTCTCTGACTTTCCTTCCTTTGCTTGTCTTTGATTTGTTTTATTTGGACCAATCCAGTTTAACATATATACATTTCCATATATATTTAGAGTCAAAAGGTATTTATTTGATCCCTGGCGATTTATATGATCATTTACACGGTGTTATCTTTAATAAGTACCACAGTTTAACCAAAATTCCTTTTAAGAAAAGTTTCATTCTAAAATAACCTGGATTGGATCAAATTAATTAACAATAATTGCAATACAATTATGTACTAAAATTATTAACACATTTTACAACTTTTAGTTTTGTAGACTTTTATAGAAAGACACCTTTACATGTTCCTTGTTTTTAGCACTTACTGGCCATAGAAACTACACTCGAGTCAAATGAAGAACATTATTGTAAAGCATATTATTGGACTGTTTGCACTAAAATCTCCTGTCTATGTCGTAGGGCTCATATCAAACTGGGATGTTGGAGAAAAACATTTAGAAGCTGAAAACAAACAAAAATCAATGCCATTCCTACTCCCAGTTTATATAGCTGTCCTGTCTCTCCATCTCTCCATGTCATGTCTCACATCGTCATAACAGTGTTTATTAATTTGCATGAACTTATCAGTGTTCCTCCTCACTTACATAGTCAACTGACAGACTACAGAGAAGAAAGCCAGATGCTCAGTACTCTCAATGCACACACGATCATGCCTTTGCATTCAGGTTGTGCAGCATACACATTAGTCTTGAAGAAGAGGTTTAACAGGTTAGACCTGACCTTAGACCTGACCTTAGACCCGACCTTAGACCTCAGGCCCGTGCTCCACACATAGTGGGTAAACCATGGCCAGGCTTATGAGGGCGGGGGGAGGCGGGTGGTTTGGGAGGTGGGTGTCTGCATGGGGAAGTGAATGAATGAATCCCATCTGATGATATTGTATTATAGTATTATTATTATCATACGTCTGCTAGCTACATACTGTACTGTATAAATAATGTGAATTATAGACCAATTTAAATATACTGTAAGAGAGTGATGCTTTCTGTAGTCCAACGTTTGCTAAATGTAGCAAACGTGGATAAGTAGTCTAAACACTCCATATTAACAAATGAAGTGGATTGAATGTGTGAACGAGTTTAATAGTATTATTGAGTAACCCTAAAATGTCTTAAATGAATAATTATCATGTTGCTTGGCGAGTAAAGGTTAGTAAACACTCAATACAGAGAATAATTGTGTATAGCTATAAATAACATTTATTTCTATTGTATATGTATTTGGATGCCTCAGATACATAGACCATTTGAGATTTTAATTTTAGTGTTTGTTAAGTACATTTGATGTGTGTATTAATTAATATAAACATTTTCAGGAAAAAGAGATGGAAAAACAGAGGCTGCTATATCAGCAGTCAAGACTTCACAACCGAGGAGCTGCAGAGATGGTCCTTCAAATGATTAGTGCCTGCAAAGGTTTAAATCAATCTCATCATTCTTTCTCTTGTTACATATAAATCATGTTTATTTATCCTCATATTATTTTTAGGTGAAACTGGCCCAATGGTGTCAACAACTCTTAAGTTAGGTATCTCTATTCTGAACGGAGGGAACTGTGTGGTGCAACGAGTAAGTCTCTGTGAAAAGTATTACTTCTAGTGATTGGGCTATTTAAAATATATATTTATTATTTAATTACTACATAGAAAATGTTGGAGTATTTGAGGGACAAGAAGGACGTGGGCTTCTTTTTAAGTGTCCAGTCTCTGATGCAGACTTGCTGGTGAGTTATTCACTACTGACTAACTGTAAAGTACATATTGAGCTCTATTTTGTCTTGCAGTGTATTGGATCTGAATGCCTTTGAAAGACAGAATAAAGCTGAAGGGCTGGGCATGGTTTCAGAAGAAGGCACCAGTAAGTCTTAATATGCTCTAGTTTAGTCTATATATGGACAAAATGCAGCACAAGGTTATATCTTACCTAAGCAACACGGTCTATACAACCACCATTTTACCATGGACACAGAAATGTAGACACACATTTTCAAAACCAGTTACACTATGTACATTTCTGCTTAGGTGTCATTTCGGTTTAACTGTTATCCTTAACTGAGAAAACAGATGATCCACTCAAATATAATCCCTGTCAATAGTGTTATTTTTTGGATACGGATTGTTTTAATCGAATGACCAGTTTTCTAACCTTAAATTAACAATGGAGTTAAGCCTTGTAATAAGCTTGCTTTGTGGTACAGTGTAGCTACATTGGACTTGATTGAACTTTACCGACCATTTTGTGACCTAATTGTGGGGGCCCATTGATAATTCTTATAATTTCCCATGGAATGATGTTAATCCTCGTCCTCATGTCTTAGTCCTTTTCTGTTGTCAACAAACTGATCCTCTCTCCCTTCCCCATGATCACTGCCACCTCTCCCTTGTCCCTCGTTTCATGGTCCTCAGACATGAGCCTAGATCGGGGTAAATTGCATTCCTATCCACCTGTCTCTCGGCTTCTCTTCCCTCTCTCTCTCCTGCTGCTGTCCCTGTCGCCATTTCTTCTGTCTATAAAACTAACACTATATTTCTGCTAAAAGGGACTGGCTCATCCTGTCCATCTCTCATTTTCACTTGTTCAAATCTGTTGTCATTCATTTGCAATGGGCAATGAATGAAATCTGGTCCAATCTCACTTATTAAAACCCCTAAAACCATGAGTGGTGCTGTCTGATTTTCTTTTTATCGTTTACTACCATTTCCGCTCAAGAGAGGTCAAACTCTCTGACCAACAGTTTCATGGTCACTTGATGAGCTTTAGTCATGTCTTATGTTTGATGGACACTGACCCAGTCTCTCTTAATATGACTCATGCATGTATTTTTACTCACTCTGCCTTTGGGTCATAAAACAACAAGTGATCCTTTAAGAAAACGTATGCTGCTCATGCACATGAAATGGTTAGGCTAATGTTGACTTGTCCAGGTTCATTGTGTCTTTCTGTATGTTTGTAAAACGGCAGCTGTTTAGTATATGTGTTATAGTACTGTATTATATATGTTGTAATGTCATATAGTGCTGTTTTACATGTTAGATGCATGTCTGATAAAAAGTGAGAATGATTATTTTAAAATGGTTTATTATTATTATTAGCATTTTAAAACAAGTCTTAGGTCATTCTTTATTCATATTAGCCATTTGAATGCTTTAACTAAATCGTATACATTCCATTGTGTAACTCTAAAAAAATGTTATCAAATTTAGAAAGAAATGTAATGTTTATAAATTCAAGAAAATTATTTAGACATTTTAAAATATCATTCTGTATTTTATTACCAAATTAAGTTAATACTAACCACTCTGACTCACTTATTTTTTTATGAGAAACCTGGTGTGTGGTTTTGGAGTGTGACATACTAAACCTCAATTACCCAGATTATACAGTAAGTTATACAGTTAATTGTTTTTATTAAATTTCTTACATCAACTCATTGATCACATATTAACATAAAGGCAACACTTTGTTCTATTGTTTAAATTTGAATGTAACATTTGTCTCTTTTCTTTTTAGATGAAAAAGTCATGGCTGATGATGAATTCACATGTGACCTCTTTCGGTTTTTGCAGTTACTTTGCGAGGGTCATAATAATGGTGGGTTTTATCATAGAGTTTCTCATAATTTATTGAATTTTATTAATACTCAAAACACAATTTTCGATTATGCATTGCAGATTTTCAAAATTACTTGCGTACGCAGACAGGCAGCACAACCACCATCAACATCATCATCTGCACTGTTGATTACCTGCTTCGACTACAGGTACCCACAATCACTTATTTGTTTTCCAAATCACAGAGTTTTGAATTGTAATAATTGTAATTTATTGCATAAAAATACCATCATATTTTCCCAGGAGTCTATTAGTGATTTCTACTGGTATTATTCTGGCAAAGACGTCATTGATGATCCAGGCAAAAAGAACTTCTCCAAAGCCATGACGGTGGCAAAACAGATTTTCAACAGCCTCACAGAATACATACAGGTGAGTCTGAGCGGAATCTCTCTCATTGCACACTGTTATCATGTTTGTAATAGTCTTTTCTTTTAGGGTCCATGCACTGGAAACCAGCAGTCATTAGCTCACAGCAGACTGTGGGATGCAATTGTTGGTTTCCTTCATGTGTTTGCTCACATGATGATGAAGCTTGCTCAGGTAAGAACAGAAATAAACATTCATGTTCCAAAAACATTTTTTTGCTTTCTGCTGACAAAAGAGCACTAAAATAATCAAATATTGCCAACAACATAGATCCACAGATGCACATGACAGTACTAAATATTTTAGTTGAGTGTATCAGGCTGCAGCAGGATTAATGTGTTGTACTCCTATTGTGGTATCGCACTCTGAAAAGTTATTTAGTGTGGCTTTAAATAGAAACACAAACCTCTTTAATTACTTTGGCCGCTGCTGGGAATGTGCTCAAGTATTATAAAACCTTCTTGATAATGTACCGTATTGACAGAATAAATCTCTTACATATTGAGGTTGACATATTTGCTGTGACAGAGACATAAGTCCAATAGACATGGAGCGTGAAACATTCATAAATGTATTAAAATGCATCTGTATTTGCGTATTATTTGAAAATAAAGGTTTCATTGATAGAGCTCTGAAAATCTCTTATTTTTCCCGAGAAGTATTCACACAGTTTATTTGTACTGTATGGACTGAGTTAAATGTTTTTCCACACTTTAATATTTAATCTACATAACAGCCATAAAATGCCTTGTGCGTCTTCATATAGTGTGTTAGTCATTTTGTTTTCTTCAGTTGTACGTATATCATTGGGATAGTGTGGAACTGCTGCAGACCATATGGTGAAACACCTTACAAATAAAAGGTTAACAATACTTTGAGGGAATCTCATAGCTGAAGTCATTCTTCATGGATGACTGAGGCCTACAGCCTGGTTCAGTGTATTGCATGTAAAAGCCTGTACAGTGTAGTACATAGCATTACTGCATCCTGAAGTCCCCAGCTCAGCAAACGCTAACTCATAATTCACCTAACACAGCTCCAGCGCTGTCAGCTTCACCCATTCACCGTTCACATACACAAATTTAGGCTGAAGGTTATGTAGATATTTTAACTGTGCTGACATTTACATGTACGTATGTTCAAAAGCTGAATAATAATTATTGAAACTGTCTTCCACATGGTCATTGCAGGGTAAAGTATGTATCTATTTCATTATCTCTTGATGTGATAATGTGTTTACTAGTTCAGTGTTGGTTTCTCTAATCGGTTGTTTTAGCTCACCTGCTTCAACAAAAAGTGTTTTCTGGTTAGAGGCACTTCTGTTTCCAGGGTGATCATCTTTGACTCACTAATTCTGTAGCAGGACAAAGCACTATGTTACAAAATGGGGGAGTGTTATTGACGGTGTGGTGCAGTTTTATGTTATTTTTACATGTTGTGAAATGTAATATGTATTAGCAAACAGGTAGTTTCATTGTGGACTAACACTAATTTGCTGAGTAAATAGATTATTTTTCATTTTTAATTGAAGCAGGTGAATGCAAAACTCCTTGAGGAAGGGTTTGACCTTTAACCTCCACTGTCTGTTGTAGTAAACACTTTAATACAAGATTATTTGACGTTATCGTGACATCCACCCTGTGTGCTCGCACACGTTTAACACAAGTCAGACTTCACTAAGCTTCGACTAACATCTAATGCAAATGGATGTGCTTTTGTTTGTGGTGAATTGTTCTGGCTTGCTTGAATTACAATAGAAAGTACATTATATGAAAGTTATTACAGGTATATACATTGTAAAAGCTTGATTAATATAGTCAAGAGTCACGTTAATTAAAAATTTAAGCAATATGTATGTATATTTTGTCTCATGAGGATCAGTGTATTTTGGTGCATTGTAAAGTTAAATTATTAGTTAAAAATAGCAAGTACACATTCAGAATTAGGCAGAGACTCACCAGTCCTTATCAAATGAAACAGAGAAGCTAATTGAATAAGTGTTGAAACATATTCACTTTTAAAACATTTATTCAAATTTATTTTTGCTATGGTCCTACTTGGACAACTGAGGGATTGCACAGACATTCAGAGAAATATGTTTTCCTTAATATATTATATTATATTAATATTTCCTAAATATGTTTTCCCCAAATGCTTAGCTTTTCACCGCATGAATTTGAATTTACCCTTGTCCCAAATGTGAATGTTTTCTGAGCACAGCATCTTAGATCTACAATTAAATATTGTTATTTAATGTCCTGTTTGTTCCCATGTGACAAACGATCACTGCATCTTCATGAACGCTTTTCATTTTGATGTTTTGATGGATTGGAATGTACTGTAAGGCGATTTTCTCTCCACAGGACTCCAGTCAGATTGGTTTGCTAAAGGAACTTCTTGATCTTCAAAAAGACATGGTTGTCATGTTGCTCTCTCTCTTAGAAGGTACAATTGTGCTTTTATTTTAGCTTGCTTTGACATTTTCAACAATGCTATGTTTTCTTCTTCAGGAAATGTGGTGAATGGTACAATTGCTCGTCAGATGGTGGACATGTTAGTAGAGTCCTCCAGTAATGTAGAGATGATCCTCAAGTTCTTCGACATGTTCCTTAAACTCAAAGACATTGTGGCTTCAGATGCTTTCCGTGATTATGTGACGGACCCACGGGGGCTCATATCCAAAAAGGACTTTCATAAATCCATGGACAGTCAGAAGCAGTACACTCCCTCTGAGATCCAGTTCCTCTTGTCCTGCTCTGAAGCGGACGAGAACGACATGATAAACTACGAAGAGTTTGCCAGCCGCTTCCAGGAGCCTGCAAAGGACATTGGCTTCAACATCGCAGTGCTGTTGACCAACCTGTCTGAGCATGTGCCCCATGATACAAGACTAAAGAACTTCCTGGAACAAGCTGAAAGCGTGCTCAACTATTTCCGGCCGTTTTTGGGTCGCATTGAGATAATGGGCGCGAGCCGAAAGATAGAACGTATCTATTTTGAGATCAGTGAGGTCAACCGCAAGCAGTGGGAGATGCCTCAGGTGCGAGAGTCCAAGCGGCAGTTCATTTTTGACGTGGTGAACGAAGGCGGCGAGTCAGAGAAGATGGAGATGTTTGTGAACTTCTGTGAGGACACCATCTTTGAAATGAATATCGCGTCACAGATCTCAGAGCAGGAGGAAGAGGAGAAGGGTGAGGAGGATGATGAGGTAGAAGAGGTTGGGGGCGAGGGAGGACAGTCCGCAGGAGCTGGAGGAGGTGAGGAGGAGAGTAATGGAGAAGAGGCACCACCAGAATCCAGCTCTGCTTTTGCCGACTTCATAAACAGCATTTTAAGCTTCCTGAGTATATTCACCTTCCGTAACCTTCGGCGTCAGTATCGCAGGATCCGAAAAATGACCCTTAAGGAGATTGTGGTCGCTCTGTCTGTGTTCTTCTGGACCATCCTCATGAGCATCCTTCACTTTATTTACAGCGTGTGCAAAGGCATCTTCATGATCATTTGGCAAACTCTGTTCGGTGGTGGACTAGTGGAAGGAGCCAAAAATATCACAGTGACTGAAATCCTAGCAAGTATGCCTGACCCGACTCAAGACGACGTGCACAGCGATGGTCCAGGAGAGCTGCGGATGGGGGAAGAGCAGGACACTGGTGGGGTCACGGACACTGGGGAGACGGGGAGTGGAGAGGAAGAGGAGGAGGATCCTCAGGATAATGAAGGAGGCAGGGTGCCGGGTATGGATGCTCCCGGTGGGCTTGGAGACATGGGCATTGAGGCCACGGTGGAGCCCCCTACACCTGAAGGCACCCCCATAACCAAGAGAAAAATGGCAAGTCTTTCAAATGATCAAGTTAAAGGATTAATTGCATATTAATTATTGAAATAATACAACTAATTTAGTAATCAAGGAATTGGCATCTAGACTATATACAGAAAAAAGAGTTGTGGAATGCAGACATTTTATGACTCGGAGCAGAGATTACATTAAAATGACACAGGAAATTTGTACATTTAATGTTTTTGTCACAATACAAACTTAATCTGGGTCAAATTTAATACAATATCATATTCATGGGCCTTTGGCAATCTAAATAACTAATGGATTTAAAAGAATAATCACTAGATTACTCAATTGGCAAAATAATCCTGAAGCCCTGAATTAATGATTGTTTTAATGTTTGATTAAAATGATAAGTTAAGCATCATATGCCAGGCTTCAAGTGCAGCCAGCCAGTGCCATGAGTTCGAATCCTGACTCCGATATTTTACTGCATGTCCTCCCTTCTCTATCTTCCCCCATGTCATACTTTCCTCTCCTGTCTAATGAAGCCTACGGGCCACAAAATCTTAAAAAAAATAATTCATTAATTAATTAATTAATTAAAAAATGATAAGTTATCTTTTTGTTTGCAGCAACCAGAAGAGGCTGATGGTGGTCAGAAACCTCCTGAACCTGTTCCAATTGAGGAGCCCCCTCCAGAGCCTGAGAAGGCAGAGTAAGTGATTTCTTACAGTGTTACAGTCTTGGACATGTGGATTTTTTTATGGTGGTTGTTTGTGTTTAAGAGTTGAAAGTGGTGAAAAGGAATCTCAGGCCCAAGAAATAAAACAACCTCAGGAGCCAAAGCAATTTGCTGCCAAAAAAGAGAAGAAAACGAGAAAAGGAGGTTTCCAGATCTGGACTGAGCTGGAAACTCAGAGGAATAAGTTTATGGTATGGAATCTGATATTGTAATCATACAATCAAAATCAATATGTATTTTTTTATCTGCAGAACTACCTGTCGAGGAATTTCTACAATCTACGCTTCTTGGCTCTCTTCATCGCATTTGCATTGAACTTCATCCTCCTCTTCTACAAGGTTAGTAACAATTACAGCTGGGATTCGTTGCTCGCAGTAAATAAATTGACACACTTTACTATTCTTGTTCCTGTATTTTGTTTCACAGGTGTCTGAATCTCCCCCTGATGGAGACGAGATGGAGGGCTCTGGCTTCTTCGAGGGCAGTGGTCTGTTCGAAGGGTCAGGTTTGTTTGAGGAGTCCGGAGACTCTGAGGGATCAGGACTGGGTGACGGAGATGAGGAAGAGGAGGACGTTCCAGTTTTTTTTTATTTAGAGGAGAGCACAGGATACATGCAGCCCACACTGTCCTTCCTCGCTATTCTGCACACTGTCATCTCATTCATCTGCATTATTGGATACAACTGTCTCAAGGTAAATGGCTAAAATAAGGTTTCAATAAATAGTTTTGGTGTTGTTGTTTTTTTATATTGGAATTTCAATTTACAATATTTAGTTAATTTATGGCATTTGACTGTATGAATCAAAAGATTACATGAATTTGAATCCCTCTTTTAGATTCCATTGGTGATTTTCAAAAGAGAGAAAGAACTTGCCCGAAAGCTGGAGTTTGATGGTCTTTACATAACAGAGCAGCCAGAGGATGACGACATCAAGGGCCAGTGGGACCGACTGGTCCTAAACACACCGTACGATCGAACTCGCATCAGCTCATATCCTCTTCTGGTACTGTGGAAATATTTAGAGGCTTGAATTTTTGTCTTACAGCTCCTTTCCAAACAACTACTGGGACAAGTTTGTCAAACGAAAGGTAAATTAGCTTTTGTCTCGTGTTCATTCACCTCCAAAGCGCAGATGCTATATTGCTTGACCTCTCCAACTAAGCAGACATAATTTATCAAAATACATAAACCATGCATCTAAAATCACTAAGTGTTCTATTTAATACTTTGTGTCATCTCAAAATGTCCATATAGAACTCATCACTGCCGATTATATAATTATATATCTGTTACAGCCTGAACAAAGACGACAGAATCACTGGCTTCAATTTCTTTTTAAATGTACCACCATATCTGAAATGTTTTTTGTATATCTATATCTATATCTATCTATATCTATCTATATATATATATATATATCTATATAGATATATCTATATCTATATATATAGATATATATATCTATATATAGATTATATATATATAGATATAGATATATCTATATATAGATTATATATATATATATATATATATATATATATATATATATATATATATATATATATATAGAGAGAGAGAGAGAGAGAGAGAGAGAGAGAGAGATATATATATATATATATATATATATATATATATATATATATATATATATATATATATATATATATATATATATATATATATATATATATATATATATATATATATATATATATATATATATATATATATATATAATGTCTGACTTACCAGCCATCTTTGAGATACTTATTCCTTTATTTTGCTGACACCTTGAGATGGTCTTGGGGGGGATTGTGTCTGTTTTGTGTTGTTATGAATTGTATTGTGCTGTTTTGTGCTCCTGTGCCACAGCTTACTGTATGTCACAATCCCCCATGCTGCATCTCAAGGGGTTCCCATGAATATATTCAGTTCAACTAATTAACAATTAACTCTTTACTGGGCCAATGCAATAAATCAAGACTTACCTATTCAAACCTTGTATTTATAACAAGGTCCTGGACAAGTATGGTGATATCTATGGCAGGGAGAGGATTGCTGAGCTCCTAGGAGTAGATCTTGCTTCGCTGGATGTAAGTCAGCAACATGGAAAGAAGCAGGAAGAACCGGACAACTCAGTATTTGCATGGTACGGTACTTTCTTTACATTTGAACCTATGTTGCACACAGACAGATCAACCTTTATCCAAGATCACTCTTCTTATTTCAGGATGACCTCTATTGACCTCAAGTACCAGATATGGAAATTTGGTGTAGTGTTTACAGATGGGGTAAATGCGTATGTTATAATAACGCTTAATTTTGTAACAATTGGAAGATAATGGCCTAAATACTTTGTTGTTTGCCTTCTTTAGACCTTTCTTTATCTGTGTTGGTACACGATTATGTCTTTGCTTGGGCATTACAACAACTTCTTTTTTGCCTGCCACCTGTTGGATATTGCAATGGGCGTCAAAACGTTGCGTACGATCTTGTCATCCGTGACACACAATGGCAAACAGGTACTACATACTCCAATATTTTATACTGTGATGTTTTTCTAACTCTTGTATCGTCTCTTCTAACAGCTCATGATGACTGTGGGTTTGTTGGCCGTGGTAGTCTACCTTTACACTGTGGTCGCTTTCAACTTCTTCAGAAAGTTTTACAATAAAAGTGAAGATGAAGATGAGCCTGATATGAAATGTGATGACATGATGACTGTGAGTGATTTCTTTATAATCAGTTTTATGATCAGTTTTTTTTTTTTTTTTTTTTTTATTGGATAACATTAATCAGAATATCTTTAGTGTCCATCAGAAATGTGCTCAAATGTTCCTTTAGATGTCTTAGTTGCACCAAATTGTCATCTCATTATATTTTTGAAGGTTATACCCACTTCTAAAAACAAGGCAATGCAAACAATTGATCAGAGGCGGAAAAACCCCTAACCCATACGACTAACTATAATGGGTTAGGGTTGTTGACTTCACAAATAATCTTAAGAAACATTATACCTAACTTAGTATAGTTTGACTATGACATTCTGCTGTTCCTGCTCCAGTGTTACCTGTTCCACATGTATGTGGGTGTGCGAGCTGGAGGCGGCATCGGGGACGAGATCGAGGATCCTGCTGGAGACGAATACGAGTTGTACCGAGTGGTCTTTGATATCACCTTCTTCTTCTTTGTTATTGTCATTCTTCTGGCCATTATTCAAGGTGAAAATTGTGATCCTTTAACAAGATCTTTACTTCATACATTTATGAGAATTAACTGAATTGTGTGCTTTTTATTACAATGACTCCAGGTTTGATTATTGATGCTTTTGGAGAGTTGAGAGACCAACAGGAGCAAGTCAAAGAAGATATGGAGGTATAATTTTGCCAAAGTTACATTAGATTATATTATCCTTTATTGTCCCTGTAGTGAAATGTGTCCCCTACATTTGACCCATCCTTCAACCAGTGCCACTGGAGGAACCTTTCAAGAGCAGTTTAACATAAAGAATTGTGTTTCTTTTGCTAGACAAAATGCTTTATATGTGGCATAGGGAGTGACTACTTTGACACTACACCACATGGTTTTGAAACCCACACTTTCGATGAACACAACCTGGCCAATTACATGTAAGCTAACCTCTCTTTTTCAATGTCCCCTATGTATTTCCAATTCGTTTATGAGATTTTTTTGTCAATCAGGTTTTTCTTGATGTACCTTATCAACAAAGATGAGACAGAGCACACAGGCCAGGTTAATGAGATTATAATTATATGCATATTGCTTTGTTTGAGCATTTAACTGAGTCTTCTTGATCATCCTTTTGTTTTAAGGAGTCTTATGTGTGGAAGATGTACCAGGAGCGATGCTGGGACTTCTTTCCAGCTGGAGACTGTTTCAGAAAGCAATATGAAGATCAACTTTCTTAGTCCAACCTTACTATTTTAGACATAAACATGTTGAACTGGTTAATCATTCCCGGACTTTTTGTAACACAAATTTAAATTTCAAATCAATTAATATGGTATCTACAGTCTGCTCATTAACTATAATATTGTATCATTTGTGGTATCTCTGTCAGTCCATGTTATTTATTCAAAAGGACTTCACCAACTGTTGCAGAGAGTGCTGAATGAGGCTAATTTTGTGTATTTATATGTCTGTTATCAGAAATGTAGGAGAATAAATGTTTCTTTGACAACAATATTTTATCTGCTATGTCATCAGACTGACTTGGACAGACGTCTGAAAAAAGCTACACACGATAATGCTTTATGCAATTGTAATGGTGTATAAATGATGATGATAATGTCGTCTTAGTTTTTCTTGCTAGTTTATGTTGAAAATAAGCTCATTTACTATAATACTTGAACCAGTGCATCTGGTTTGTCCAATGTCATTGCTATGTCAATATCAAATAAATAAATAAATACATAAATTGTCCCATAATGTATTCAGCCATTTAGCAGGGGATGTCTGTCATTTAAGAAGGTCAAGAATCCAATCCCAGGTTATGCAGTTGAAGCTTTCACTTCAAGTAAATAAAGGCATACAGTCTTTCAGAAAAACAATGTTACAACATGTACAATTTAGAGTCTCTTCTGAGACTGTTCACACTTATCCTGGTTTAGTCCTGATGTAGGGTCTGTTTGGCCCAGCTATAGTCCAGCAAGTCCGGTTTAGTTTAGGATTTAGTCCCGGTTAGCACAAATTTTGATGCGGTCTGTATAAGTTTGAACACTAGGTAAGGTTTCCTTATTAGTTCCCCGAGAGAGGGAAATTCATTCCCTGCAATTGATTCCTCAACCAAGTGCCTCTGGGGCAACCTGTCAGGAGCAGTGAGCTGCTGTGGTGCAGTGCTCAGTAACACACCTCTAGATGTTGAGCTTAGTCAGGACCAGGACGTCCCTAGAAGTGCATTAGGCGACTGTGGCTCAGTGCACTCTTCCACCAACCCGATGGCCTACGGTTAAAACCCTGCAGTGTAGTATACTGTTGTGTCATTAGGCAGAGTATATTGAAAGGCTAAATATCTCCACGATATAATTAGTTGACGGAAATCATATTTCCAGGCTTAATTTATCTGTTTGAATGTATATCTCCTCTGCATGCAGCTGAGTCTTGACCCATTCCCAAACCAATTCTATATTTGTATTTAGTTTACTAAGCAGCTAAACTGTGGCTTCCGTAGAACATTCATTTGAATGAGGATTAGTGGTGAGCATTAAAACTCACATTGAGCCTCATGTGCTTTTGCTCAGTAGGACTCACACTGCGCTCTGTTTCACCATCACTGCAGACATGAACGCTACAGGGATACACCAGGGGATGCTCCGAATGTATGGTAAGGTTTGTTCGATATTTACCATCAAAATTAGTTTCAATACATAGGCACGATTCATTAAAAAAAGAGTAGTCTCTCTAAATAAGCATTTTATTGTACTTAAGGTCAGTACAGGAATCTTTTAAATTAAAAGCTATTATGTTATTTATTTTTAAATAAATTAATTGAATATGATTAAAAGAAAATGTATCAATATACTGAGATTTGTTGCATAAAAAAATAAATAAACACCTATAACAATATATATATATATATATATATATATATATCTCCCCCATGTGGGACAATAAAGGATTATCTTATCTTATATATATATATATATATATATATATATATATATATATATATATATATATATATATATATTATTTATTTATTTATTGTATAGTTTAGAATTTCATTGTTTAAGTATTTTCTTTGTATTTGGTTTGCGTCCAGATATAGGTGTGTGAATGGGACATTATAGTGGGTTCAAAACCCATATCTAATCTTCCAACCATCTGACTGCCTTTAATCTTTGGGGATAGAATGGCTCTAATCCTTTTGCACTGCACGCTGCTATGATGTCTGTGAGATGACACTTAGTAATGATTGGGTGTTACTTTCACAAGCCCATTTATATATATATATATATATATATATATATATATATATATATATATACATCTGATTGTATTTGGTATTAAGGTGGCTTCCTCTTCAAGCACTGGAAGAAAAGGTTTCTGCTCCTGACCCCTGAGGGCAGCCTGCTGGTCTGCCACAATGCCACATCTCCCCCTGATCAGCTGGTGTCCCTGCACAGCGACTGTGAGGCCATCGCAGAGGGCAAAGACATTCTCGATCTGCCAAAGCTACCTCCAGGTGGGAGCCGGAGCTGCTGCTTTGCTCTCATACTTAACCAGAATAAGTATCTGCTTCTCGTCACGGACACTGCTGCAGACTGCAGGTAGCACTGGAGATGACGTAATCATAAATGAACCATCTTCATTGACTACCATGCCTTTCTTTTTCAGTCAGTGGCTGAATATATTGAAAAAAGTGAAACAGGTGTGTTTTGGTCTTGGTTTTAGCTGTAGTATTATGTGAATATGCTTGTTAACATGTGAACACATATTCCTTGTAGAGTGGGTCATCAATGGTCAGTCCTTGTAAAAGGCATCAGGTTCCACCGCCCATCACTCTTAAAGATTGGATGCCGGAGCAGATCTCAGAAAGAGATCCACCAACTCCTCCCATTGGCAACACAGAGCCCTCCTCCACAACAACAGACACCTGTGGGTCACCAAGAGAAGGGGGTGGGTTCAATGGATTTACAGCATTTGCTACTCTTTACTTAGTTTGTACAAAGTAACTTGTGTTACTGTTACAGGCAGGAATGCCCTGCGCTCTCAGCTGTACAGAGGAAGTGCTCATTCAGTGGGATGTCTGCGCCATGGCACTGTCAACAATGCTCAGGCCATGAAGGCTGTGTATTTGCTGATGGGAGGGGCTGCTGCCTCCTCAGCTTTAGGTTACCTTGGCACATCCTCCCCATCTAATCTGGAGGCCAAAGCTCCCGATTTACCACTCCCCTCAGATTTCTCTGGCATAGGCCCAACAGGGACGTACCACTCCAGCAGCCCGAGACTGGACTCTCCTCACTTTAACACCTTTGACTTTGAGATGGCCGACTCAGACTTTGATGCCTTTGATTGTGGGGGGTTTACTTTCTGATTATGTAATGATTTGATTGATTTGTATGTCACTTCTTATGTTGTGGTATCTATTGGCTTACAAAAATACAGGCGTAATATTTTTTAAGAATTATTTTTTACCTAAGAATGACCTTATTAAATGGTTTTGTTTGCTGTCTCTGTTGTTATAACTAACCACATGGTTTATGAATACCCATCTGGATTTCATATAGAGGCCAGGTCCAGATGATGCCTTTTAAAAATAATCTTCAACACTCACAATAACACATGGTTCATAGCCTAAATACTAACTGACTGTTTAAATTATTTGATGTCACAAGCTGTCTTTGTGTCCACGGCTCAAAAGAAGTATTTGTTCTTTTGCCCATCAAGACAAACTGCTTTTGGTGGTTGAGGGGTTTGTATTGACACGCTTTGTCCACAGTCCAGTTTTGGACCTTTAATCCATCATAACTTTGACTTCAACGTAGATGTATTAGTAACTTTAAGACATAGGCTATGTAATATAGATTCCTTATTTGATCACAACGTGCCATGCATGTCTAGAAAAATATTTATCAATTATATTTTTGACACAAAAAACCTGTCCAAAGGGCTTGGTGTCATTTCCATCACACAGAAAATATAAAATTAGTATTAATTTGTCGTCATTTCCACACGGCTTGTATTTCAGTAAAAGTTGATAAAAACAATACTTCTCATATCAGCAGGACAAAAGGGACAAAAGGAAAACAGAACCAAGAATAAATGGCGACTATCTCTTATGTCTCTGGACTGACGGAAAAACTGCATTTTTTAGACAACTTGAAATTCCTGTTCATTTTAAACCAGGCAACACTTTAAGACAAAAACTAAAAAGGACAAGATGCCTACACAAAAACAGATTTGTTAAAAAACATATATTGGGTTTTATTTTCCTAAAACTGCAGTGACTACATTTTCAATGAGAGTTAATTACAATTAATGGAATATCAATGTGCATTTTGCAATATCAATTTGCATTGTGAAATTGCATTTTGAGAATTCCCCTTTATTGGCTCGAGAATTCAAGGAGTCATTGTTTTCCCCTGGTTTCTTATGGGACTGGGTCTTATTAATATTGTATCCGGGTGCTGGATATACGCAAAAATTGAGTAGTAAACAAAGACGAATATGCTAGTGAGTGGTATCTAAAATTTCGTTAAAACATATTAGCGCCAACGTAGCGCCACCTCAAAAATCAATTAACATGGGGCCAATGGGAGCCCGACGCCCAAAAAAGTGGCAGTAAAAATATGACGCTCCCTCCAAAAAATAGTTCATGTGAGGACATGTAAAAAATAATCTATGACCCCGCCCTAAGTCATACAGGAAATCAGCCATATTGGATCAAACACGGCACTGCCAAAAGTCCACCTTTTGTACTTTTGGCCTTTTCTCCTACAGTTTTCTTAGAAAACACTTCAAACATTGATAGAGCTCCATGTGACGAGTAAAACACATCTGGCAGCATCGCTCTATGATAAACAGGCAGTCAGCCATGTTGAATCAAAGTGGCACAGCCACATTTGACCTATGTGTTTCGTCTGATCGAGCTCAAAACAACACTTTTTGCATCTAGTGACATTGAAATTTAATAAAGATTAAAAAAAATTGATATTCCTTGCGGTCTCCGCGTAACACGCCCTCAAAAAAGGCTTAATTTCCTGTTTTTTCAAGGACAAGTCACGCCTAATGGAATTGATCTACGGAGCTCATATTTCACTCACTAATGCGTTTTTATGCTCTGATTGGAAATACTTAATACCATGTAACAAATGTACTCTATAGCTTCCCCTACCCATTCTGTGAAAAACTCAAAATTTGTTTGAAACTCATGAGTTATATTTTCCTTGAGACGCCATGAAAAAAAGTGCATTGCAGATATTGTGTCTTTTCATAATTGGCCAGCAGGGGCGCAATGAATGCCTTCACTTCCTCTTCCTATTTTATTTTGTTGGGGGATTTCCTCTCGTGCCGCGGTCTTAGCATTAGCATTAGCGTTAGCATTAGCAGCGGGTCTCTGTTGCTAGGTGACGGAGGTACAGGGAGGAGGGGAATAATATTCTTTAGGCTCTATTCTGTAGGCTTTATTCTGTAGACTTTATTCTGTAGGCTTTATTCTGTAGGCTTTATTCTGTAGACTTTATTCTGTAGACTTTATTCTGTAGGCTTTATTCTGTAGACTTTATTCTGTAGACTTTATTCTGTAGACTTTATTCTGTAGGCTTTATTCTGTAGACTTTATTCTTTCTGCCACAACTAGGGCATTTTTGACCCCCTGAACATCGAGCAGCGACATCAGTGGAAATATTAAAGCCTATAGAATGAAGCCTAAAGAATAAAGCTGTACGGTGGAAGCACCGAACGTCAAAGAAGGAGAGGAAGATGAAGAAGAGTCTCCCTGGAATAAAGCCGGTCGGTTGTTGTTGTTGTTGTTGTTGTTGTTGTTGTTTTATGGCGGTTCAGTCTCTGAAACAACAACAACTATTCTAGTCACAAAGACATATCATGACCTCATGGGCTTTGTAACACCAAAGCAATGGAAGGAGTACTTTTACGGACTACGACAGTCTGAGGACTACGAAAAGTCTGAGGAATAAAGTCTGGCGGTAATGCAACAATTGGATGCCAACCGCTATAAAACAACAACAACAACAACAACAACAACAACATCATCGATGAAAAGTCCCACATGGGAACATAGACGCGATCATCTCAGCCCGAAATCGAATAAAATGGAGCTTGCAAGAACACCCGTCGCAACAGCGCCACCTAGAGTAAAAAAGAAAAAACATGAAACTCTAAATCTTTGAAATTTGGACCATTGATAGAGCTCCCTGTAATGACTAAAACACACCTGGCAGCATCGCTGTATGATAAACAGGAAGTCAGCCATTTTGAATCGAAGTGGCGCCGCCACGTTTAACTTTTTTTTCTTTCATTTTTCTCTTGTATTTTAGAAATGAAATGTTCATTTGACAATTTAATTTGTCAAATTTCAATTGAATATCAATTCATATTTTGAATTGAACGAAGATTACATAACGAGACAAACTGGTATCCTATGATATTGCAAATTGAAAATACATCTTGAAATAGAATGGATTTATCATACAAATCTCAATTGAACAGCGTAATGTACAATTAAATATGCAATTTGGCAAATATCATGGCATAATGAATTACATAAAAAAAAAAAAATTCAAAATCAAACACTGACATGGCCAATTAAATATCGTCCAAAATACCATACCAATTTGTCAAAACACAAACAATTAATACTTTGTGTACAGTTAAAATAGAACCAAATATTAATGAATGAACATTATGGCTTCACCTTTATAACACTAAACCAAAAACAAGGTTTGATAAAATAATATTTTAGTTGTTGAAATATACATGAATTTTGGTTGTAAAAATGTGGCAGTTTTACTCTATTAAGAAGTACAAATTCCAATATAGAATCTGATTTAGAACACCACAAATGAACAATTAAGTCCTTAAAACATATTTGACTAGTTAGTTCTGCCTCCCACCATCATCAGCAGCAAAAGGAACCGGTTTAGTAGCGTGATTGACGTGTATCTGTCCCAGCCCTGCGCACAGCAGACAAACTGGATTGGAGCAGGATGCATGTTGTTGTTGTTGTTGTAGTTGTTGTTTTATGGCGGTTGACATCCGAGTGTTGCATTACCGCCAGACTTTATTCCTTAGACTTTGAGTGACTGCAAAATGTGATGTTTCACATGTGGTTGGTGGACCGTGCGGATGGTGAACTTCCTGTCGCTGAACGGGTTTCACTGCAGGTTTTTGTCACCGCCCCCTGCCGCAGTCGCCTGTGGCTGCTTCTCGTTCATTCAAAAGCCAGGGCTAATCTCACCTTACGGACGTCTCCTGAGCTTTCCCCGGCCCGTGTGTCCCAGGCATGGATGACGGCTGCACACCGACATGGCACTGCGACATTACACCCTCGACGTCTCCCTCTCCACGCCAGGTACGAGCTCCGAGCGCGGGCACTAGACAGGCACCGTCAGGGCAGCATGCTAGCGGCTAACTAGCCTGCTAATATTAACCTGCTACTGTGACACTGTCCTTCAAAACACAATCGTTTTATTGATCTTGGTTTAGGTCAGCTGGGGGTGTTTGCATGTCCATTGGATTAAAGGATCAGTGTTAATTCTCACGATTGGGCTTTTTATGTTTATTTTGGAATGCAAATGGAAAGTTAATGGCCAACACCATCATTATGTGAATAGTAAAAAAAAGCTTCAGTTGTAGTCATCTGGGCACTGTTTTTATAAAAACAAGACGTTTTGACTCTCAGTCAAGAGTCATTCTCAAGAATCGAGTCTGGGAACTCAGATATTTATTCTATTCTAAGTAGGCACTTTCCACCAGGCAGAACCTCCTGGTGATGGGTGTTTTCAGTTTCACTTAGACTGCTCTTCTTTGTATCCTAGAACTAAGAAACCCTGTAATGGGCTGTTCAAATCCTATTGTAAACTGACTTTCGCTCCCTCATCACTGATAGACTGTTTCAGAATGACTCGATACAGAATGACTCTTGGATGAGAGTCGAAACGTCTTGTTTTTCTAAAAACAGGTTTCAGATGACTGTAACTGAATATTTTCTACTCCTGGACGAATGAGGGATTTCAGTGACTTATGTGAATAGTCTTAAATGGCTTTAAAACCTTTTGTACAACTCTTTCTAGTGTTAAATGTCTTACAACGTTTACTGTAAAGTTGTTATAAATACTGTATTATTATGGATAGCCTGTAATAGCATGTGGATAACCCAATGTAGTTATGCACATTTACTATTTGTCTCCCAGTTGACTGCACCTCCACAGTCCACGGCCTCCTGTCCATATTTCATGAGCAAGAAATGACAGAGACTCTTCATGACACAGAGGGACATGGCTGCCTCGCCACTTTTGTGGGCAAGAATGGCCGGTGAGTCTTCTTTTTGAAACTGGATTCAAATCCCCCTTGGGTAGCAATGAGCTACTGCCAACGTCAAGTGTGGGCAAAACTGCCTCACACAGTGATGAGGGACAATGAAACGCACAAGATTTTGCCAACAAGGTCTGCCTCAGGTACTGGGGAATATTTGATGGAATTGTTCATTCAATCCATTCCACAAATTTCTGTTGGATTAATGTCCGGTTTGTGATGACCATGGAACTCTAAACTGCTGAACCAGTTTTCTGTCAACAATTGTTTTTGACCAGTTTGCACATGTTTTGGGTCAGTCAAATTTAAGTTTCAATTTAAAGCTGGCAAGTTAATTCATTCTAATTTATTTTAGTTTTATGTAGTTTGTGAAAAATGTACTATGATCAAGAGTACAATGAATTAATAGGTTTGGACTCACTTGAATAGAGTTGAACAATCTAAAAAACCCTACTAGTGGGGAAATCCTGAATGTTTTCCTTTTCTTGCTCCAGAGTTGTGATGCTTCGTGTGCACTCCCAAGGCTTAGTCACCATTGATCTGCAGTATTATGACGATGATAACATTGTGCAACTAGACAATGTAAGTGTACCATCAATCAGATTGCAACTTTTTTACAGTGCATGTAACATTTTAACAAGTCAATGTTTTTTTTTCCCCTCACAGCTTTTAAATGCACTGGAAAAGAGACTCAAAGTTCTTTTACATGGCAACATTACAAGGATTAAAAGGTAATCTAGAGTAACTGGTTTGGTATTTAATGTGTTGATGTGTTCACTGTGCTCACTTTGCTTTTGGCTTCAGACTTCCTCCTCTCAGACGAGGAGCACAAGTGGACAGGTACTGGCCCACAGCCGATGGCAGGCTCATAGAATATGACATTGACCGCGTGGTGTATGAAGAGGATTCTCCATACCAAAACATTAAGATTCTCCACTCACAACAATTTGGGAATATCTTGGTCCTCAATGGTGACATTAGTAAGTGCAGTTAAAATACTTAATCCAAACGGATGTTAATTCTTAAATGGGTGATAAAAATAAGTAATCATAATCTGTCGTTTTTGCACACCCCTCACAATGTGAAAGTGATGAAATAGTCAAGTGTACATTGTTTTCCTTGCAGACTTGGCAGAGAGTGATTTGGCATATACCCAAGCCATTATGGGCAGCGGAAAAGAGAATTATGCTGGAAAAGAGGTGCTAATTTTAGGAGGTGGTGATGGGGGAATCCTCGCTGAAGTAGTGAAGCAAAAGCCAAAGATGGTCACAATGGTGGAGATATCCTTTGAATTACTGTGTTAAACTTACTCTGTAGATTGTGTGTCATTGTGTTTGTGATATTTTCTTAATGAAATGTAAACATTGACCAGAAAGTAATAGATGGATGCAAAATGCACATGAGGAAGACTTGTGGCAATATTCTGGACAACTTGAAGGGAGACTGTTACCAAGTACGTTGTTTTGTCTTTTAACTGTGGATTTTGTCAACTCTTAGTGGTTTTTAAAGTCTCTTTTTACTGGCTCTCCAGATATTAGTTGAGGACTGCGTTCCTGTGCTGAAAAAATATGTGCATGATGGAAAGACATTTGATTATGTTATCAATGATCTTACTGCTGTCCCAATATCCACTGAGCCAGAGGAAGGTATGTACCTCTATGGCTCTAACTTCTCTGCGTTTCTCTGTATTTGTACACGCTTTAACACGCCTTGTGTGCTGCAGATTCGACATGGGAGTTTCTGCGTCTCATTTTAGATCTGTCAATTAAAGTTCTTCGTTCCACTGGGAAATATTTCACACAGGTTAGCTATTGTTAACTTGTATTACATTTTATTTCTATATCCTCACAAAAACATGTCTTTTCTTAACCTGCTCACTTCTCAAACTGTGTCAAAGGGAAACAGTGTGAACCTGACAGAAGCACTGAGTCTGTATGAGGAGCAGCTGGGGAAGCTCTCGTGCCCCGTGGGTTTCTCTAAAGAGGTGGTGTGTGTGCCCTCCTACCTGGAGCTGTATCCTTTTAAGCACTTTAATGATGAGTTTGATTGAAGAAATATTAAGTCCAGATATCCAAATTAGTTTTCCTTAACATGTACTGTCAGATGGGTTTTCTACACCGTGTGGAAGAAATAATATTTTATCTGCTTGAATCCCCTCCACTGAAATGTGAAGGCCCCCGTTACTGCTGTGTCCTAAAGGCATGTTCAGACTGCCAAAACTGAGTCCACTAGTTGTATTGCTTTGAAAGAACACAGCATATGTTGTAAACATTTTTATTACACATTTAGTCCAATCCAAAAACATTAAATTAACACCCCAGAGTTACCAGCAATCTCTGGATATGAAGTCAGTTTTGAAACGGTCTGAACAAACCTTGAAAGTTTTACTCTTCCCCTTTTGTCATGCTCTTTATGCAGTATGGATTATGTTTTACTGCTTTTAGTTTTATTTGGATGCAGCTCATTGGCTTGTTCTGTTACTTGATAAGGAATGTCCATTTGCATGTACAATACTGGTACACATGCTTATAAACACTGATAATACACAGATGTACCTTTTTTTTTTTTTTTTTTTTTTTGAAAATTTGACATCACTTGAGTTGTCTCATAGACCAATTAATCCTTTCAATCCTGATTATCTGGGTTTTTCAGATGTTATTGATATGGCACTCAATTCTGAATATTTGGGGTGACAAAATGTGATGATGCCCAAAAAGAGTGTTGTCCGAATGTGTTTTAAAAGGGAACTGGTTCCACACTTTAATGCCGCATTTGTCTTTGTGTAATTTTCTGTTTTGTTTGATTTAGTTTTTTTAAACATTTTTTATAGACCGTTTTAGGTGCATGTGAAGGACGGTGAATGTAGCTGCATATACCGTACATGACGCAGTTCAGATCTTATGGGACATAGTTTTATTTATTCTATATGATTTCACCCAAAGCTGTGTTGTCCCACTTTATTGGCCATTACATATTAAAGTGTATTTTGATGTGTGTGTGTGTGAGTGTGTGAGATATTCCTTTATTGTCCACACATGGGGTAATTTCAATGTTGCAACGCAGGTAGATGCAGAGGAAAAGAACAACTTATAAGAAGTTTAAAAAAAACACTCTTAATAGAAGAACTCTTATAAACAAAAACTCCTATAGACAAAACCTCTCATTTCCTAATAAGGAATTGAGGGTAAAGATAAAATGAAATAACTGAAGTTGCTCTCCAGAGCGGACAGAGTGTCCTGCAGGGGGTGACACTCATGGTCCAGCATAGATGTGAATCTAGCCATAGATGTGATTCTAGGTGGGGGACCCTTCTGTCCCCCACCTCCTGCACTGAGTCCAGAGCACATATGTATGTGTGTGTGTGTGTGTATGTGTGTATATATATATATGTGTGTGTGTGTGTGTGTGTGTGTGTGTGTGTGTGTGTGTGTGTGTGTGTGTGTGTGTGTGTGTGTGTGTGTGTGTGTGTGTGTGTGTGTGTGTGTGTGTGTGTGTGTGTGTGTGTGTGTGTGTGTGTGTATGTATGTATATGTGTATATGTATGTATATGTGTATATGTATGTATATGTGTATATATATATATATATGTATGTATATATGTGTATATATATGTATATATATATATGTGTGTATATATATGTATATATGTGTGTATATATATGTATATATGTGTGTATATATATGTATATATATGTGTATGTATATACATGTATATATGTATATATATGTATGTATATGTATATATATGTGTATATATATATGTATATGTATATATATGTATATATATATATGTATATGTATATATATGTATATATATGTATATATATATATGTATATATACATATATATATATGTATATATACATATATATATGTATATGTATATATATACGTATACATATATACATATATATGTATACGTATACATATATATATATATACATATATATATGTATACGTATATATATATATGCATATATATATATATATATATACGTATACATATATATATGTGATAAAATGTGAATATATGATTATATTTCTGTGATGTATTTTATCTGCATAATAGTGATATTTTATCTGCATCATTAGTCTAAGAGAAGAACGGGTGTGTGACAGAATTTGTTTGTGAAGGGGTCGTAAAGATGGGCCAAAGGATGGTTACCCTAGGGGGGGTGATAACCCAGAGGAGTCTGGGTAATGTTTACCCAAGGCTTGATCTCTACGGAAAAATACCAAGTGCCTTGATGTGAGGCTGACCAATGAGAAATGTGACCCGCCTTTTCCAGAATATCTAATAAAACCAACCAGCATGGGAAAAAACGAGGTGAGACGCGGGGGTGAGACGCAGGAGGGTCAGCCAGGCTCCTTACAACGGCCTGGCTGACACAGTCCCCGCGTTTTCTCCCATGCATGCCACACAAATGTCTGATGTTTCTGTGTCGTTTCATATTCTAGGTTGAATTGTGTTCTCAATGTGTTAAGGAATAGCATCGGTGTATGTCTAATTCCATGACATTTTCTGGTCCTTCGAGCCGGATGACAAGCAGCCCCTTCGCGGAGATTGACGGGTGAATCGGTGAAGTCTGTGCACAGCTAAAGGAAGTCCACTTTTCCCGTGGCCGCCCATCGCACCTCAGTCTCCGCGAGGAGAACGCGTCGTTTCGAAGCAGCAGGAGAACACAGGCGACAAGGAAGGTCAGACAAAACTTTGTGTGTGAAAGAGTTAGCCATGAAACGTTTTATGCATAGGCTTTATGCAGGAGGTTAGTTACTCGCATAAAGAGGAGTTTAATATTTCTCAGACAAAAAATACAGGAGTTTAATATTTCTCAGTCAAAAATACAGGAGTTTAATATTTCTCAGTCAAAAATACAGGAGTTTAATATTTCTCATTGACAAAAAATACAGGAGTTTAATATTGCTCAGTTAAAAAATACAGGAGTTTAATATTTCTCAGTCAAAAATACAGGAGTTTAATATTTCTCACTGACAAAAAATACAGGAGTTTAATATTTCTCAGTAAAAAATACAGGAGTTTAATATTTCTCATTTGACAAAAAATACAGGAGTTTAATATTTACTCATTAAAAAGAAAAATATTGGTTGGCTTTGTGAAGATAAGTTTCACACATAAAGGAGTTAAATTGCTCACCACGAGTTAAGTTTCTCACCGAAAGAAAGTTATGAAGCCTTATGCCGAGTTGTTACTGACATAAAGATGAGTGAATGTAAGCGCTGTGCACGAGCGAAGTAAGTAAGAGAGAAGTGTGAATGTGTGAATGAGGATTAATAGTGATTAACTAACGAGTGTGAGAATCACAATTAATCATACAAGGGTCACAAGGCGTTATTCTGAGAGATCTAAAATTTGCAGTCACGGGTGAATCTTAAACACCACGTTTATGTCCGGAGGAATCTAATATGGAATTTTCTCTAGAAGCTTGACATTAACCGTGACTGTAAAGCAAGTAGCATTTCTCTCAGACGACCGAGACCAAATAATGCCAAAATTATCACCCCAAACTGTAAAAAGACAAAGGAAAAGTCATAAGAGGATTTTGGAGGGAGACTTCCAGCATGCTCAGATGACGTGGCAGAGAGGGGGAGATAAGGGGGGTCAACAAGGCAGGAGAAAGGGAAGAAAGCAGTTCAGAGGACGCTCTGAACTGATGAAATAAGTAAAACTAAACCCAGCTGGTTTTAAATTTTAGTATTTGAGAGCTCTGTATTTCAACAAATTTAGGGTTTTGTTTGATTGACAACAATCAATTATAAAGATTGTATTAAGCTTGATAAGAGATGAAGATGAATTCAGATTTTTATAGATGGCCAATTTTTTGGGGAATGTGATCACAGACAGGACACTTCCTGTCCCCGACATAGAAGACAAAAGTCGTGTTTTTTGAGTGCACAGAACAAAGCCATGTTTTGTTTTGTTTTATTTTTGGACTTGACAAAATTATCTTTTGGACTTAATATGTAACCATAATGCATGACTAGATGAAAGTACAGGACGAAAAGACAGAAGGGTTTTTGAATTTAGAATCAAATGCAGGCACAGGCCTGGAAGTGATAATGTGGGCAAATGAGTGACTACTGATGTTTTTGGACATAGGAGTAGAATGAGTAGTGAGTAAAGTGATAGTAAAAGTTATATCAGTAACTTATTTATTTGTATTATCATGAGGAAACCTTGTATTGCATGTAGACGTAAGTGAGGGAATAAGTTAAATAGTGACGTCCAATGCCCTCCCAGGAAAGACATGAATGGGTCATTAACTAGGGCAATTTACGCAGAAGTGGGGGGACATGGGACATACATGTGTTTATTAACTAAAGACAACAGGACACCAAGTCATAAAGATAGCCAGAGATAACAGGGGCTATTGACTGGCAAAGAATCTGGAGAGGACTCAGGATGGAGCAGATGTTGTTATCTTTACGGATCACAGGGACACTAACAGCAACACCTCAGGGGGAGGGTTGACGTGATGGGTAATAGGAAAAGTTAAAATTAACAGGGAAAGAATTTGACATTCTAAAGTAAATACCTGAAGGATTGTGGAGATTCAATCAAGAATTGAATAGATTTAAATTAGACAATATCATCTAAATTTAGACGTTATAGAAGTTATGAAAACCAGTGATAACAGGACTTAAACATTATAGGACTCAGGACGGAGGCAAGAGATGGTTAGACTGATAAAATGATGTGCCTTATGGACAAGGGGAAGGTTTAGGATCGTTTTGATTTGTTAATACACATATAGACTTGCTAGAACAAACTAATACACAATGTTTGTAAAGCACCACATGAGCAGGTGTGAGAGATTGAGTTTGAAACTCACCTGAAGCACATATAGAAGATTAGAACATATTACATTAGATGGGTGATTTTATTCAGGCCACACCCACAGAGGAGATGTGAAATTGTTAATTATGATGAAGAATTCTAAGTTGTGAACTGACCCTTATGCCCAGCTCAACGGGGGAATTATTGAGACAATTATTATTGTTTGATGTATTTGTATTGCACACACACACACATACACGCGCACACGTGGACACCAGACTTTTAGAGTTTGAAACATTTAGAGTTTGAAACATTTGGAGTTTGAAACAAATGGTGGTAAAACAGATAGGTTAGGGCAGTGTCGGATAACAGACACATAGACGGATTACAGACACACAGGGTGGGAGCCCAGCGCCGTGTAAGGGGGGGCTCAGCCAGGGATGTGACCGCTGAACTGTGAAAGGTCAAGAGGTGACATTGCGGAGTGGAGTGACAGACGCAATTCCATCTCTTCCTTGATTACATACTGGATTAGTGAACGTTGTAAACTATCTGGATTATTGAATTTTGTTTAAATGTAGAATTGTGTAGAAGTTTGAGAAATGGGCAAAGCCATTTATCAAATGGAGGGATGTACGTGTAAACAAATATTCCGAATCAATAATTACTAAAAAAAAAATTGTAAACAAGAAAACTGTTTGAAATACACTGAATTGTCGAAAAGACTTTGTTTATCACCACAGCAGAACGTGTTGGAGATGTGGTGTTTACAGAGACGGAGCCAAGTGGACAGCCAGTGGACGGAGCCACACCGTGTCGTCCTCACACCGACCATTGGAGGGACGAGTACATGGGTGCTCTCATGGGAAAGTGAGAGAAATGTCTGGACAACACAGCGGCAGATCCATAACATCGCAGACGCAGGACTTCGTTTGTATGAGTTTTGTCCAGAGTCTACGGTAGAGTACGATACTCTGCTATGATGAACGAGAGCCAGAGGCTACGGTGCGCAGAGTACCATACTCTGCGAAAAAGAATCAACAGTTATCATCATCACAGCGATGACGGTAATATGGGTGCTGAACACCTGTATTATACAATCGGGACAATCGGGACAATCGATCAACATACACAGACATGGAATAGAGGGAAGAAAATAAGTGATCAACTTGAAGAAAGGTTATGAAATGCATAATGTATAATGTACAATGTATAATTGACATGACAGAGGCTGAAGAAACACAATGGCATATTACACCACAGCCACAGTTGTTTGCACTAACTAAGAGAGTTTTTTTTATCTGCTACAACATAACTACATGTAATGTTAATGAGATTATGAATTGAGATGGGAAATGTACCAGTTCATATGTGTCATAGGTGTGACCGAAGCGAGCAGCGGGAGGAGGTCTCTTAAGGAACCAAGAGAGGACTTATGGTGGTGTGGGGACACTTGTGGGACGTTGTGCCTATGTATCCCTTTTGTGGCCAGCCATGGTCATAACAAAGACCAGCATCACCCAGAACCATACCGCAGGGTCAAGGTCGAGAGGTTAGAGGACAGTCTGGTCCCAGTAGCACCTGATACTACGTATTTGATTCTATTGGGGTGTCCAGAGAGGTCCCTGACGAGAACTGACTGACCAGAGAGCAGTGGGTTTAAGGGCTTTCCGCTTGTACTTCTATATTTCCCATCACACCGCACCAAATTATAGACAAGATGAATTGTCTGTTTGTCAAATTACAGAGATTGACCAATCTGACTCAAAATTTAGGACAGTAATGCTGTAGACATGTTGTGGGCCGAGAGAAAAGAAGTGTGTTCAATGTTGAGAAATGTGCATAAACTTTTTGTGTGTAAAAGTGTCATTTTAACACCAATATGAAAGACATGTTGAAAACTGAAAAGAATAATGTGTTTGGCATATGATACAGTAGACTAATGCTTTGATAAACAGGAGGGAAATGTGATAAAATGTGAATAAATGATTATATTTCTGTGATGTATTTTATCTGCATAATAGTGATATTTTATCTGCATCATTAGTCTAAGAGAAGAATGGGTGTGTGACAGCATTTGTTTGTGAAGGGGTCGTAAAGATGGGCCAAAGGATGTTTACCCTAGGGGGGGGTGATAACCCAGAGGAGTCTGGGTAATGTTTACCCAAGGCTTGATCTCTACGGAAAAATACCAAGTGCCTTGATGTGAGGCTGACCAATGAGAAATGTGACCCGCCTTTTCCAGAATATCTAATAAAACCAACCAGCATGGGAAAAAACGAGGTGAGACGCGGGGGTGAGACGCAGGAGGGTCAGCCAGGCTCCTTACAACGGCCTGGCTGACACAGTCCCCGCGTTTTCTCCCATGCATGCCACACAAATGTCTGATGTTTCTGTGTCGTTTCATATTCTAGGTTGAATTGTGTTCTCAATTTGTTAAGGAATAGCATCGGTGTATGTCTAATTCCATGACAATATATATATACATATATATATATATATATATATATATATATATATATATATATATATATATATATATATACGTATATATATATATACATATATATGTATACGTATACATATATATATGTATACGTATACATATATATATGTGTATACGTATACATGTATACATATATATATATATATATATGTATACGTATACATATGTATACGTATACATATATATATGTATACATATGTATACGTATACATATGTATACGTATACATATATATATGCATTAAGATGGCTCCACTCACGCCCAATATAGCAAGGGCTATGTCAATACTTATCAACTCTTCCCTGCACAAGCCGACTACACCAACAAAAGCCCCACCACCCATCCCCCCTCGTCTCTCACCTGGTATCTCCCATAGCTAGGATGCACTGGGTCTCAGCGTTGCCGGGACTTATTGTCATATTAAAAATCAAACCAACCCGGGGCCCTATGTAAAAAGAGCCCCCCCTAGTGCTATTTCTGTAGTCACATCATCACAGAGATGGAAAAACAAAATGCGAGTCAGGCCCAATCTGAGAAATGTGATTCATATTCCCTGTGAAAAGATAAAGCCCAGTCTCACTGAAACTAGTCTGAAACTTGCTGTGCTAAATGTCAGATCCTTATGTAACAAATCTCTCTTAATTAATCATTTTATTTCTTCTTATAATCTTGATTTTATGTTTTTAACTGAAACATGGCTTGACAAAAACACAGGAAATGTAGTTCTGATAGAATCTGCTCCACCCAACTTTAAGTTTGAATCTGAAACACGAGAAAACAAAAAAGGGGGTGGAGTCTGTGCTGTCTTTAGAGATGAAATAATTACCCGCAGGTTGTCTTTTGGGGTGTTTTCATCATTTGAGTATGTATCCTTTAAAATGGAGCTAAAACGGTCTCCATCCATTCTCTTCATTGTTTTATACAAGCCTCCCCAGCACTGCCAAAGTTTTATTGATGATTTTACTGAGATGCTTTCAGTCATATGCACAGACTTTGATGGTTTGGTCATTACAGGTGATTTCAATGTGCATGTTGATAATATTTGTGACAGAAACGCTAAAGAGCTTGATGCTGTCCTTGAAACCTTCAGTCTTACTCAGCATGTGAGAGGCCCCACCCACAGCAAAGGACACACTCTAGATCTCATAATTACAAAGGGGGTAAATATTTCAAATGTTAATGTGATCGATGTTGCTCTGTCTGATCATTTCTGTGTCTTCTTTGACCTGTCTGTTTCTCCCAAACCTCCGGTTGGTCCTGCAGTTGTTCAGAGGAGACACATAAGTGATGGCACAGGTGCACTGTTTATGGAAATGATAAACTTCGAAAATGTCTCATGTTCTAATGTAAATGATTTGTTGAACTCTGTTACATCTAGTGTTTTGAATGTTCTGGACACCATCGCCCCTATAAAGGCTAAAATGGTTAAAAATAAGCAGAAGGCGCCGTGGAGAAATGATGATTCGGTCAGGGCACAGAAAAGGGAGTGCCGCAGGGCCGAACGGAAATGGCGCAAGTCAAAGCTCCAGGTTCAAAAAGAGATTTACAAAGAAAAGCTGAATATGTACAACCTAATCTTATGTAGAACTAGGGAAAGATATTTTTCTGAAATAATTGGAAGCTGCAGTAACAAATCGCGTGTCCTGTTTGCCACAGTAAACAGATTAACAAACCCTCCAGCTCAGCTGCCGTTAGAACTCATTTCCACATCCAAGTGTAATGAGTTTGCATTATTCTTTAATGACAAAGTTCAGGGCATTAAAAATGCTATAAATCCCACAATGCAAAAAATTACCCTAAAACCACCAAGACACTTAGAGCTGACTCACTTTGCACCAGTAACTGACAAAACTGTCCATGAGATCATCACCAGTCTGAGTTCATCTACATGCTGCCTTGATGTGTTACCCACCAAATTTCTAAAGTCTGTGCTGAACAGTTTGTTAGCACCACTCACTCACATAGTTAACATGTCGCTTCAATCTGGAACATTCCCAATGTCTTTGAAAACTGCGGTCATAAAGCCTCTCCTAAAGAAGAGCAGTCTTGATGCCGCAGTACTGAGTCATTACCGGCCCATCTCTAATCTGCCATTTTGGGGCAAAGTCCTTGAAAAGGTTGTTTACCAACAGCTCACAGATTTCCTCTTAATAAACAACTCATTTGATGTTTTTCAGTCAGGTTTTAGACCTCATCACAGCACTGAGACTGCTCTTGTCAAGGTGACAAATGACATCCGCCTGAACACTGACACGGGCAAAGCCTCAGTCTTAATTCTGTTAGATCTGAGTGCTGCTTTTGACACTGTCGATCATGGGATCCTCTTACAGAGACTAGAGGACTGGGTGGGCATCACTGGCACTGCCCTAAACTGGTTAAGGTCCTATCTGGAAGACAGGAAGTACTTTGTTGAAATTGGTAGCTGTGTCTCAGACCACATGACCCTGACCTGTGGAGTGCCCCAAGGGTCAGTCCTGGGTCCCCTTCTGTTCAATCTCTACATGCTGCCGTTGGGTCAGTTGATACGCAGTGAAAATGTGTCCTATCACAATTATGCAGACGACACTCAGATCTATGTTTCACTATCGGCAGGTGACTATGGACCAGTAGATTCACTCTGTCACTGCATCCAACAGATCAGTTTGTGGATGCAAAACAACTTTCTCCAGCTGAACTCAGACAAGACTGAAATAATCGTTTTTGGCCCACAGAAACAAAGAGAAAGTGTTAGCGGTCACCTCCAGAGTCTCGCTCTAAAACCTACAAACCAAATTAGAAATCTGGGGGTAATAATGGACTCAGACTTGAACTTTAATAGCCACGTCAAATCAATAACATCAGCAGCTTTTTACCATCTAAAAAACATTGCCAAAATCAAAAATATAGTGTCAAAACCAGATTTAGAGAGACTTATCCACGCGTTTGTCTCCAGTAGATTAGACTACTGTAACGGCCTGCTCACTGGTCTCTCCAAACGAGCTGTAAAACAGCTGCAGTACATCCAGAACGCTGCTGCTCGGGTCCTGACTAGAACCAGGAAGTATGATCACATTAGTCCTGTTCTCAGGTCTCTGCACTGGCTCCCTGTGGCTCAGAGAATAGACTTTAAAGCAGCTCTGCTTGTGTACAAGTCTCTCCATGGCCTAGCACCAAAGTACATCTTGGATATGTTAGTGCCATATGAACCATCTCGGACTCTGAGGACCTCAGGGACCGGCCTCCTGCTGGTGCCCAGAGTCAGGACAAAACATGGGGAATCTGCGTTTCAGTTTTATGCAGCTAAAATCTGGAACAGTCTTCCTGAAGATGTGAGACAGGCTTCTACTCTGACAATGTTCAAATCTAAGCTAAAAACTGTTTTGTTTAGCTGCGCATATGACTAAAAGGATTTTTTCTTTGCACTCTTCTCTTTTGTTTGTGATTTTATTAGTTTAGAAAATCAGTTGGATTGATAATTTTTAATTTAGTTAATTTTATTGTATTTCTGTAATTTCTTTGTGATTTGAATGCATTTTTCCTTCTGTGAAGCACTTTGAATTGCCTTGTGTATGAAATGTGCTCTACAAATAAACTTGCCTTGCCTTGCCTTGCCTATATGTATACATATATATATGTATATATATATGTATACGTATATATATATATACGTATACATATATATATATATGTATGCATATATATATGTATACGTATACATATATATATATGTATATATATATATGTATACATATATATATATATATATATATATATATATATGTATATATATATATATATATATATATATATATATATATATACATATATATATATATGTATGTATATATATGTATATATATATATATATATATATATATATATATATATATATGTATATATATATATATATGTATATGTATATATATATATATATATTACACATGTGTGTCTGTGTTCTGTGTATATATATTATGTGCATATATATGTGCTATATATAGATATTATATGATGACATGATTATAACATTCCGTGTAAGACAAAGTATAGAGAAAGATTTATTCAAATGTAAATTATGTTACATATAATATGTACAAAACACTTGCAGTGCTCTTCAGTGCATACATGTCTAGAGAAAGATAAACAACCAATAGATTTGAAATGCATTTTAACAAACTGAAAGAGAACGGGTCCATGAATTCAATGTATGATATACTGCATTTGCTAACATTGCTTTCTACATAATATAGAATTGGACCTTAATTGTTACCAAGAACAATAAAATTAACAATTTGATCATTTATAATAAATATAATAAATTAGTGCCAATGTAATTTGCAAAAATATATATGTTTTCATAGTGCAGAAGTGCTGGTTTATAAAGTGATTTTTGTAATAAAAATATCTTAGAAAACAAAAAAAAAGCATTAAAATAATACTACGTTCACTTCCATATCCAGTCCGTACATCTTGCTGTGACACTAAAGGCGTCTGTAATGACTGTTGATCTCGTTGAGGACCACATCCATTCTGGGGTCTTCATCTGCTGTAATTCTTTGATCAGACATTGGGCTTCCTGAAACACAACAGTATTCATGGGTATCAGTTTCCTGTTTCAGGGGACATTTTGATGGGTTTTGATCGTTCAAAAGATAAAATAACTTTTTTAGAGTAGCTAATTTCTATGACAATGGTCATCCTCATTTTTATCACTCTGAAACCCAGAATATGTTAGCACATTTTATCTTTATAATGTATCATTCTTCATTAGGTTACGGCACTAAATAAGTAATTTTTTGGCTTTTGTATCCACATAAGTTGCAGGAGACGAGTGAAGATACTGCCCGTTGCCACATAGAGTCATAAAGATACAATAGATCATCAGCGCTCACTCACCATAGCCATTTGTCTGGTCAAAGCTGTCGCTGACAAGGTATGAAGAAGAACTGGATGAGTTGTTGGACGTTATCCTGTTCATTGACGACTTCTTTGTTGTTTTCTGTGTTGCGGTGCGGCTCCATTCTGACAATGGAAACATTGTGATGAAATGAGGAACAAAATAACCCGGCAATGCACAAAAGATAATAAGAGAGTGAGCCGTTTCCCCAAATCAGTTCAACCTCACCTGAATTTTCTGCTAGTCTCATTCGTCCACAGCAGAGATATGTCCTCCACTGTCTGCGCACGTTTTCTTTTACAGCGCAGTGAAACACAAATATAAAGAAACCTATAGGACAAATAAAACAGTTTGTAATAAACACTGCAGCCTACTTAACCCTATTGGTGGTCAGTGTCACTATTATGACCACCTGCCTCAGACCACTTTCAATGGCTACCACAGCACAAGAGCAGCCTCAGAGAGGCTCAAAGTGGGAGAAAGGAAAACCAACAATTTATAAAAGAACACGTGCCAATGCTCGAAGCAACATGAAGAAAGAGAGGGGCACCCAAATCCGGAGAAACTGAGACAGTGATGAGTAAGTTATTTAAGATTTGTGATAAACTGTGTCAAGTGATCGTGTGGATGCATGTCTGTACATAATGTCCCCATGTTCAAGGGTTGAGAGAAAGTTTTCTGGCCTTCAAAGACAAACAAAACTTGACGGCATTTAGATAATTTTCACAAATCGTTCCACAAATCGTGCAACGCTACTTGTCTTTTCCTGCTTCAAACAAACTTTTTGGACTTTGCCTAAAGCTATCCAGCACAACAAACAAAAAAGAAGAGATAATTTATAGTTTCGGATTCATCTCAAAAAGCACTCACCTTGTAAAGTGTTAAAGATTGCAAAGAGATACATAAAGGCTTCGTTGACAGGTCCCCATGCAAAGAATGCAAAGCCCCAGGTGAGGCCGAGGAGAATCGTTATCCCCAACACGCTCCGGATGTCCTGGAAGGTGGTCCGATTCTGTAGGTTCTGTGGGTTCTGCCTCTTTAGTCGACACAGCTGAACCAAGACCACAATGAACATGACGAAGTTGAAGAGAAAGATGACACCAAAATAGGCCACAACGGCCACATAGAAGGCCACGTCATTTTTTATCCAACAACTGTGAAATAAAGAAAGATAAATTACAAATCTGATGTAGTACAATGGGCAGGCATTTACTGTGTCTAAAGACTCACAATTCATCCGTAGTGCCATCTGGAAACTTCCCATAGGACACAAGGCCGTAATTGTTTTTGTCGATTGCAATGACAATGATGATCACAATCATAGGTACTCCCCATCCGACCAGTGAAAATTTGACCATGTAGCGGGATATGTAGCTATTGAACACTTTGACAAGGGCGATGTACATGTGAACGGCCTCCAGCCCCATCCACGTGAATGAAACCAGCAGGAAATAGTGCAGGAACCAAGCAGTGGAGATGCAGAGGCCCAAGGCATCAGGGTAGAGTGCCAGCCACGCATCCACGAGGAACACCAGGTTTAGAAGGAGTAAGGCCATGCACAGATGAATCAGGATTTTAGAAGGAATGTCTTTCCGCAGTTTTCTGCAAAGTGCAACAAGGAGTTTATCAGGCAGTATCCAATAATTGAATATGCATATTACAAAATGAGGCATAAGTTATGGTGCCTGTCCTAAATAGAAAACACAGCTCTAATAGTGTGTGAGTGTGTTTTCCTTCTCTAATTTGTGATAAAGGTTTTGTTATCTTATAAATGAGTACATAACAAAAGCTGAAATCCAAAACAACAAGCAGTTTTTTCATGGTTTCACACTATAATGTAATGCACTGTGAAAGTGTTCAAAATACAGCATGTTACAGAATATGTAATAAAATACTCTTAAATGCAGGTATTCAGTATTCTTTAACCAAATACGATCAAAGTACCGTATTCTTCTCATCACTGTTAATAGAGCACATTTAGCTGCCCAAAATGCTGTACACATTTACAGATATAGGACAAAATAAAACAGGCAGCTCAACTTGTATTAAAAGCCAGTGCCAACAAGTCAGTTTTTAGTACATAATTGTTTCCCACAGGTTTATACGTTTGGTGTTACAAACGATCCATGTTTGAATGATTTTAATAATAATAATCAAAAAGCACTGATTACAGAATAAAAAATAATAATTAAAGCCACGCCAGTGGCGATGATGGCTCTTGCCACCCGCACGAACGCCTTCCGATGACGGCGTTTTGTTGTTGTTGTTGTTTTATGGCGGTTGGCATCCGAGTGTTGCATTACCGCCAGACTTTATTCCTTAGGCTGTTGGCGTTTTGATCGCTATCGCCCCGACACTGCATTCTCTTAGACTTTATTCTTTAGACTTTGTTCTTTAGACTTTATTCTTTAGACTTTATTCGGCTAAAGTCTAAAGAATAGGACACTGTACCCCCTCCTCCCTGTACCTCCGTCACCTAGGACATTATTCTTTCTGCCACAACTCGGGTATTTTTGACTCCCTGGGCCTCTGCCAATAACAACATCGCTGACGGTGGATTATTGAGCGTTGTTTGGATATTACGGCAACATAGAGGAACGCCTCGGTCCGTATGACGGGGAAGAGGAAGAGGAAGCGTGACCTGGTCGGTGACGATATGAACAGCGGGGAGGACTCCCCTGGAGCCACTGATCCTGTGCAGCGTAGGGCGTCTTCATGCTCGTCTATGGAGGGCTCTCTCAGTGAGGAGCAGGGCGGGGGGGTGCAGATATCGGGGATGTGAGTTCAGAGTGTAAGGTGTTCATAAAGCTCGCGCAGGATAATGCGTCCTTTAAGGGGTGAGATCCGATGGCGTTGACAAGGAGCCTGACTGTAGCTGTGGGAGTGGTCAAGCATGCGAGTGTCCTTAGGAATGGCTCGCTGCTGGTCGTGTGCAAGGACGTGGCTCAGCAAAGGAAGGCGATTGAAGCTAAGTGTCTGGGGGGGAAGGACATTCTTGTGTCTGATGCTGTAAGAGGCACGGTCAGGGGAGTTATCGTAGGCGTCCCTACGACGACATCTGTGGATGACATAAAGGAGAATTTGACTGGAGCTAAGGTGGTGGATGCTAGGCGGTTGAAGATGACCCGGGATGGGGTAAGGTGTGACAGCCTGTCGATAATGATTAGATTTGAAGGTGGGATCCTGCCTCGTGTGGTGTGCGTTGGGTACATGCGCTATGGCGTACGCCCATATGTTCTGCCGCCCCTGCGTTGCTTCAAGTGCCAGCGCTTTGGGCATATTGCAGCGGTCTGTAGAGGGAAGCAGAAGTGTGGTAAATGTGCAGGAGACCACGAGTATGGGAAGTGTGACGACGGAGCAAAACTCAAGTGCTGTAACTGTGGGGGTGAGCATAGCTCTGCCTACGGGGGATGCGTGTTCAGCAAGAGGGCTGCTGAGGTGCAAAAAGTTAGAGCCTCTCAAGGCATATCCTACGCAGATGCGGTCAAGAAGGTGTCTGGTAGTCAGGTGAAGGTGGATGCAGTGGGGGCTGCCAGTGCTGCTGGTGTCCTAGGCGACAGGGGAGGGGGCAGCGTTGCCCGCGGCCAGGGGGAGGTCCCCACTGGGATGCCTGTGAGTGTGGCTTCCACGGGCAGAGGCCCTGTGGGTGCGGAGGATGTACTGGTTGTGAAGAGGAAAGATTTCTTCCTCTTTATGGTGGAAGTGATTAACTGTACTGGTCAAACCAAGAAGAGATCCGAAAAGACTAAGATCATCGCTAAGGCTGCAGGGAAGTACTTTGGAGCTGGGGGTCCCGAGTGGACGGAGCTAGAGGATGCGCTGCGGGAAGGCACCCTGCCCCATTCTGGCAGTGGGAGTGGGGGGGCTCCCGATGCGCCGTCAGGTTCCGGGGGCTCATAATGGCGGTGGTTGTCTTGCAATGGAATGCGCGTAGTCTTCGTGCTAATGGCCAGGAATTTAAGCATTTTGTCTCTACCTTGTTGAACAAGCCTCACGTTATGTGCGTGCAGGAGACTTGGTTACGACCTAGGTGGGGTTTTGGGATACAAGGGTATGTGTGTGTTAGGAATGATAGGGAGCAGGGTAGAGGCGGAGGTGTGGCTGTGTTTGTCCGAGATGACCTAAATTACGTTGTTGTCAGTGTGAGTAAAGCGCCGGAGGCTCTGGCGGTGAGGGTCTGGCTGGGTGGTGAAGCTGTTACTGTGGTTAACCTTTATAATCCGTGTGGTGAGTTAACGTTAGAGTCCTTACATAGTATCGGTAAGGATGTTCGGGGAAAGGCCATGTGGTGTGGGGATTTTAATGCGCATAGCGCTTTGTGGGGCGGTAGTGGTACCGATAGGTATGGGCAGGTGGTAGAGGGTTTTATCAATCAAAGGGAGTTGGTTTGTCTGAATGATGGGAGTGGGACCCGCTATGATATGGGGACCGGTACGGAAAGTGCAATAGATCTTACGCTTGTGTCCAAGGAGTTAGCTGGTGTTTGTAGTTGGGAGGTTCTTGGTAATCTTTCTTTTGGTAGCGATCACTATCTAGTCCGCACCGAGATTGGCTTTGGGAGCTGTGTGGTCAGGGGGACGAGGATCCAGAGGTGGCAGTTGGCAAGGGCGAACTGGGGGGCTTTCCTGAGGAAAGCTGATGATGGTTCTAGGGTTCTGCAGGAAGGAGGATTGACTCAGGTGGATGATCTCAATAGTGCAATTGTCTCGCTCATCACGCAGTCAGCGGTAGGCACGATTCCTAAGAGTGGTGGTAGTGGACATAGGAAGCGGGTGCCGTGGTGGAATGAAGCATGTGGTCATGCTGTTAGGGCGAGAAATGCGGCGTTTCGCCGGCTAAGGGTTACCCACACTGAGGGTGCCCTCATTGACTACAAGAGGGCCCGCGCTGTTGTGCGGAAAACTGTAAGACCGGCCAAGAGTGCCTATTGGAGGCGGTATTGTTCCAAAATTGGGAGAGAAACGCGTCTCGGGGATGTTTGGGGGATGATTAAGCGGATGCATGGGGTTGAGCGCCGTCATGGGACCCCGGTCCTAATGCTGAATGGTGTTGAAGCAGTCAGCGACGTTGACAAAGCTGAACTGTTGGCCAGCACCTTTGTGTCAGTGCACAGCTCTGACAATCTCTCACCTGCGGAAAGGCACTACAGGGAGAGTACTCTGGCCCAGAATTCTGAGCTGATTGGGCACCAGCCTTCGACTCAAGATGACGTTGACCTTCCGTTTAGTTTGTTTGAGCTAAGGAGAGCACTTTCTAAGGCGAAACAGACAGCCCCGGGTAAAGATGAGGTGTGCTATGACATGCTCTCTCATTTGACTGATGACACGCTTGGGCTAGTCCTGGGTCTTTTCAACCGTGTTTGGGATTCAGGTTGTGTTCCATCTGCGTGGAAACACGTCTACGGTGGTGCCGGTTCTGAAGCCGGGTAGGCCAGCGTCTGACCCTTCAAGTTATAGGCCGAATGCCTTGACGTCGCAGCTCGGGAAAACGATGGAGCGCATGGTTACCGAGCGGTTGGATTACTTCTTGGAGAGTCAGGGTTTGCTTCCCGCGCACCAGAGTGGTTTCCGTAGGGGCAGGAACACCATGGATTCCGTGTTGTGTTTGGAATCTGATATCCAGCTGGCCAGGGCTCAGAAAGAAAAGGTTATTGCGGTGCTCTTCGATGTGGAGAAGGCGTACGATATGGTTTGGAAGGATGGGCTCCTCATTAAGCTGCGGAAGTGTGGTGTGAAGGGTAAACTGTTTAACTGGGTCCGGAGCTTTCTGTCTGGCCGGCGTATCCAAACCAGAGTGGGCGCTGCTTACTCTGGGGTCTATGGGGTGGAGAATGGGATCCCGCAGGGGAGTGTGTGTAGCCCTATCTTGTTCAATGTTATGATTAAGGACATCTTTGACGACGTGGATGGGTCTGTTGGGAGGAGCCTTTATGCTGACGATGGCGCTCTATGGGTGAGAGGGAGGAATCTCCGGTTTTACGAGGCGAAACTGCAAAGGGCAATACAGCAGGTGGAGCAGTGGACCCTGAAGTGGGGGTTTAAACTGTCCGTACGGAAGTCTCAAGTGATCTGTTTCTTCAATGGGCATAGGGACGTCTCCCTTCAACTGCATGGGCAGGTGCTCGAACAGGTCAGGGAGGTGAGGTTCTTGGGGGTCACCTTTGACGAGAGGCTTAGTTGGCGTCAGCACATTGATGAGGTCAGTGGTAAATGCAAAAGGGTGAATAACTTGCTTCGTTGTCTATCCGGCCAGGACTGGGGGGCCAGCAGAAGGTCGCTCCTGGGTATTTATCGGGCCGTCATGAGGGCGGCTATTGATTATGGCTGTATAGCCTACATGTCTGCGGCTGAGACTAACTTAAAGAAGCTTGATGTGGAGCAAGCCCAGGCCTTGCGCATCTGCTGTAGGGCTTTTAGGACCTCCCCTGTCTCGGCGTTGCAGGTTGAGTTGGGGGAATTGCCGTTACGGCTCCGGAGGCTAGAACTTCTGTTGGCTTACTGGGTGAATGTGCAAGGTCATACGAGCTCTCACCCGGTGAGGGACTTTCTCAGGGTTGATGGGGGGCAGAGTGAGGCTGGCGGTATGGTTTTTAGCCAGGTAGGAAATGCGAAGGCGCGGCTTGCGGGGGTTGGTGATCTGCGTGTGAGCCCGTCGGTGGCTTTGTCTGCTATAGCTCCGTGGAAGTTTGTCCCGGCTCCTGTTGATGTTAGCTTGCATGGCAAGCTTAGAGGAGTCGCTGGGAGGGCACCGCAGTTTGCCGTTCAAGCGCTCATCGATAAGCACTCAGGTGATGTGTTTATTTATACCGACGGGTCTAGGGATCCTGAGAGTGGGCGTACTGGCGCCGCTTATTTTGTGCCTGACCTGGGGCTGGCGGTCAAGAAGAGGTTGACAGATCGCCTTTCTGTTTTCACGTCGGAACCCATAGCGATACGGTTGGCATTGGAATGGGCGGAATCTGCTTTGCAGTGTTGCGGCATTGTGGTGGCCTCTGACAGCCTTTCTGCATTGCAAAGCATTAAATCTGGGAAATCGGATTGCAGACAGGATGTGTTGAATGGCATCTTCTGTCTGATGCTCTCCCTGTCCAGGAAGGATGTGAGGGTTTCCTTCTTTTGGGTCCCTGCGCATGTGGGGGTGGATGGTAACGAAATGGCTGATGCACTGGCTAAACGTTCCCTTAGGCGGCCATCAATTGATGTGGCGGTTGAGTTAAGCAAATCTGAAATCAAGCCCGTTATCAAGAGTCATGTGGTCGGCCTTTGGCAGGAATTTTGGAGCCACTGTGTTACTGGACGGCATCTCTATCACGTACAGGGTAGTGTGGGTCCTTGCGGGTCTATGGGCAGGAACGCGTGGGAGGAAAGGGCCTTCGCCCGCATGAGGATTGGCCATACTGGACTCAATTGGTCACTGAGTAGGATAGGCAAACACCCGACCGGTCTGTGTGGTCACTGTCGGGTGCCAGAGACTGTCGAGCATGTGCTGATTTGCTGTGAGGCTTATGATAGAGAAAGGGCCGGGTTGGCCTTGTGGTTTCGGAATAATGGGCGGGAGTTCAATCTGCGGAACGTTCTGGCGATTCAGTCACAGGGTTTGTGTCAGGCTGTGGTTGCTTACTTATGTAGCACAGGGCTGGGTAAACGTTTATAGAGGTGGGGGGTGTTGGAGACTGAGCCGAGGATGAGGAGCAAGAGGATGTTCTAACGCGCTTTGACTTCGTGGGCCTAGAAACACCAAAGTGATGGAAGAAGGACTTCTAAAGGATAAAACGACAAAGACGTCCCATGACCTCATGGGCTTTGTAAAACAACAAAGACGTCCCATGACCTCATGGGCTTTGTACTTCCAAAGCACCGAACGTCAAAGAGGGAGAGGAAGATGAAGAAGAGTCTCCCTGGAATAAAGCCGGTTGGTCTCTGACACTGTTGTTGTTGTTGTTGTTGTTTTATGGCGGTTGACATCCGAGTGTTGCATTACCGCCAGACTTTATTCCTTAGACTTTGTCGTAGTCCTAAAAGTTCTTCTTCCAGTGCCTTGACTTCCAGTGCTTTGTTGTTGTTGTTGTTGTTGTTTTATGGCGGTTGGCATCCAATTGTTGCATTACCGCCAGACTTTATTCCTCAGACTTTTCGTAGTCCTCAGACTGTCGTAGTCCGTAAAAGAACTCCTTCCATTGCTTTGGTGTTACAAAGCCCATGAGGTCATGATATGTCTTTGTGACTAGAATAGTTGTTGTTGTTTCAGAGACCGCTTTATTCCAGGGAGACTTTTCTTCATCTTCCTCTCCTTCTTTGACGTTCGGTGCTTCCGCCGTACAGCTTTATTCTTTAGGCTTCATTCTATAGGCTTTAATATTTCCACTGATGTCGCTGCTTGGTAGCCGTGCGTCTACGAGACTGGACGAGGACAGGAGACCACCCCCACCCCCATCTCGTCACTCTGATCACTCTGACTCCCCAAAAGCAGACCCCCATCACTCCGACTCCCATTTAGCGCCTTTAGCCTGTTTTCTATATCTGCCCAATCAAGCTCCTTTGTTCCAAGGAATCTCCCTGCAGCTTTAGCAATGATCCTGATCCTTTCAGTTCTGCTTTGAGTCTGAGCAGCACAGTTTACAACATCCACCATAAAGAGTACAAAATCCTCTCTATCCACAACCAGGGTATTCTCATTAATTCTGGAACCTGCACACTTGGGACCTCCACTCTTGAAACCTTCACACTTCTTGGGAGCCACGCTGGCCTTTCTCATTTCGCCCTGGCTGGGAGCAGCGCTGGCTCCTCTCTCTGTATTTACTCTAAACTCGTTACTTGAAACTTTCTTGACTGCATCTGCATAGGATATACCTTGAGAGACCTGTATTTTCTGCACCTCAGCAGCTCTTTTGCTAAACCTGCATCCCCCGTAGGCAGAGCTATGTTCTTCCCCACAGTTACAGCACTTCAGTTTTGCTCCCACGTCACACTTCCCATACTCGTGATCTCCTGCACATTTACCACATCTTTGCCTCCCTCTACAGACCGCTGCAATATGCCCAAAGCGCTGGCACTTAAAGCAACGCAGGGGCGGTGGAACATATGGCCTAACGTCATGGCACATGAACCCAATGAACACCCTACTAGGCAGGCACCTCCCTTCAAGTGTTACCATTACCGACAAGCTGTCACATCTTACCCCAGACTGGGTCACCTTCAACCGCCTAGCGTCCACCACCGTAGCTCCAGTCAAATTCTCCTTAACTTAATCCACAGACGTCGCCGTAGGGACACCTACGATAACTCCTCTGACCGTGTTTCTTTCAGCATCAGACACAAGAATGTCCTTTCCACCCAGACGTTTAGTTCCAATCGCCTTCCGTTGCTGAGCCGCGTCCTTGCACACGACCAGCAGCGAGCCATCTCTAAGGACACTCGCACTCTTGATCACTCCCACAGCTACAGTTAGGCTCTTTGACAATGCCACTGAATTCCACTCCTTAAAGGATGCACTATCCTGTGCAAGCTTTATGATCACCTTACAGTTTCTGCTCTCACCCCGGATATCAATAGCTTCAGCCTCATCCTCATCCTGCTGCTCATTCCCAGAACCCTCGGACGAGCTAAAGGACTTTTTACGTTTCCGGGCACGTGCAGCCAGAAAAGGCTGCTCCTCCACGCCGTCCAGAACGTCTTCGACCACCGATCCACTCTCCTCCGCCATCTCCCGTCTCTCCAGACCGGAGACTAGCTATTCTAGTCACAAAGACATATCATGACCTCATGGGCTTTGTAACACCAAAGCAATGGGAGAAGTACTTTTACGGACTACGACAGAGTCTGAGGACTACGAAACGTCTGAGGAATAAAGTCTGGCGGTAATGCAACACTCGGATGCCAACTGCCATAAAACAACAACAACAACAACAACAACAACCTAGCAACAGAGACCTGCTGCTAATGCTAACACTAACACTAACGCTAATGCTAATGCTAAGACTTTGGCACGAGAGGAAATGTCCCAACAAAATAAAAGAGGAAGTGAAGACATTAATTGCGCCCCTGCTGGCCAATTGTGAAAAATACACAATATCTGTCCTGCTCTTTTTTTCATGGCATCTCAAGGAGAATACAACCCATGAGTTTCAAACAAATGTTGAGTTTTCACACAATGGGTAGGGGGCGCTATAGAGTAAATTTGTTACATGGATATTCATTATTTCCAATCAGACCGTAAAAACGCATCAGTGAGAGAAATATGAGCTCCGTAGATCAATTCCATTAGACGTGACTTGTCCTCTAAAAAACAGGAAATTAAGCCTTTTTTGAGGGCGTGTTACGCGGAGACCGTGAGGAATATCAACATTTTTAATAATTTCAATGTCTCTAGATGCAAAAAGTGTTGTTTTGAGCTCAATCGAACGAAAAACCTAGGACAAGTATGATTATGAAAGAAAAAGTCAAACGTGGCGGCGCCACTTTGATTCAACACGGCTGACTTGCCAGGTGTGTTTTACTCGTCACAGGGAGCTCTATCACTGTTCCAAGTTTGCTCTAGGCGAAAATGGAGCTTGCGACAGACGTTCTCGCAAGCTCCATTTTATTAGATTTTGGGCCGAGCCAATTGCGTCTATGTCCCCATGTGTGACTTTTCATCGATGAACAGGGGGTCAAAAATGTCTGAATTGTGGCAGAAAACCCTGAATAATAATAGGGAGTGTCTACAGAGCCGAAACTGCATGTTTTTTTGTGCCTCGGCTCCTGAAACTGCTGGGCTATTTGACCACGCCGGGTTAGACCGCGCCTGGTTAGGGTTAGGGTTAAGGTTAGGGTTAGGGTCAGGGTCAGGGTCAGGGTTAGGGTTAGGGTTAGGGTTAGGGTTAGCCCTGAGGCTATAAGCTCCTGAAACTGCTGGGTTATTTGACCGCGCCGCGGCTCTGCAGCCACAGCCATAATAATAATAAGAAACCAGGGGGAAAAATGACTCCTCGCATTCCATGGAATTAATTCCATTTCAATTATTAATTATTATGAATTAACAATTATTTGATAAGCAATAATGCAGCCTACTGATGGTAGGCTTTGGCTTGTGTAGTGTATGGCTCAGAGCACTCACCCAAAAGCTAAGTAAGTGAGGATGGTAATAGCCAGGAATATTGCAGAGATGCCACAGCCGATGTAGGTAATGAAAGTAAGGATAGTGGCCTGGGTTCGACTGGTAAGGGGGGTCCTGGAGGGATCCTAAGACAATAAAAGACACGACAAAAAAATTAATACTTATGTATTTCAAGTAAAACCCTTTATGCGGTTAAACTTACAAGAAGTATTCCAAAACTTGTTAAATGGTTGCAGCCACAAATGGTCTCAGTGTCTGTGCTGTTTCGGAGAGAACATCCCATTGAATTCCAACCACCGGATCCATCTGTAAAATAAACATGACTAAAACTCTTGCATGTTCACTAATGCTCTATCTTAAAAAAGAATACTAAAAGAACTTACCATTATATGTAAAATCCCAAAACATGCATATAGCCACATAATTTGCCTGTAAATAAAATCAAGCAACATGAGTGCACTTTAGATGCCCGCCTCGTACAAAGTTTACCAACGGCGTAGGTATTTAAGCAGCAACTGAGCAGATTTCCACTTAGATTCATCTATTTACAGGCTGCTGAGATTATGAATACAACAGATATGTTTTTTTACTCTCACAAAAATGTGCAAATAACTAAATAGTGTGGGCACCCCTGACTTACAGGAACAGGCTGTGTGTTTCTTAGGGTAATTATAATGTCGTCTGGAAGTTTAGAGATTGTCAGATTAGCAACACTTGATCCAAGTATCCCACTGTTGAGGATTCTCTTCCCCAAAGCCTTGTCCTGTAACAAAAATAAGACAATTAATACAAATGAGTATAGCCATTTAGCCTTTGTTTAAATTTGGTATTAGATCAGTTCAAGACCGGGTCGCTGTGAGGTTCTGAATTAGGATTGGTTTGGACCTAATTGATTCTTTGTAAAAAAAAAAAATGTAAATGATGTCACACGCTGGACCGCCTTTATCTTTGATTAGAGCATTTTCTGTGGCATTGTTTCAGTGAGCTTCTTCAATGTCAAAAGATGAATTTATTCCTGGTACTTGTAAATTACATAGGCCTAAAGAGAACCTACAGCTGTGTGCTATGGCTAATAATCAGCAAGGGAATTGTAAACCTGAAAGAGTGTGCTCTTCTGGTAGAAGTTGAACTGGACCCTGGAGACCATCTGTTTTTGCTCATCTGAGAGGTTTTCAGTGAGAGTTTGGGGCAGCTGGATGGACCCCTGGGGGACAGAGGAGTCCGCTTTCACAGCACGTGTGGCCCTGGGCATCCGGACCTGCGATCAGACAGGACAGGTGTAGCCTTCATTATAGTCACGTGACACTGTTCATGGAAATAAATTATACACTTTTTTTCTTAATCTCTGTGTGCCTTTTATTTATGAAATAAAAAAAATAAAAATAAAAAATAAATAATAACTTGTATCTTGTGTGATTAAGCATACACTTTTGGCATGTTAGCATAGGCTTGGGCTAACAACAGTTTTAGCTGCAGTGTGTTGACTGTGTTGCCTGACCGGCCATTCCCAACACGTTTTGACAGACTACTTTACAAAACCTGAGACGCATTCGAACAGAATGTGGGCGGGGCTGGCGGGTCAGGCAATTGACTGTGACCATTGCTATATAATAAAGGCTAGGGAGATCATGGATTCTGTTGCCATGACAATTGCAGCGACCCTCTTGTGTAAGAGACGCAAAATTCGAATAGAAATAATGTAAACACAGGGGCAGTAAATTCAATACTTTAAATTGACAAATGGTATATGTGTGGGTCTAAGGCAGGTAATCATGCTACCTGAATGATTGTTTTATCTGAATTATGAAAACGGAGATTCACCCTAAAAACAGTGCACTAGTCTATATTTTATGCAGAGTTAAGCTACAGTTTGTCTGCAAATACGCTACATGGACACAACCACTGATAATTATTCTCTTTACGCACATTACTATATTATAAGAATGTATTATCGTATTGAAAGTTATTATTATTTTATGTATTTTCTCATTTGTACGATAAAACTAAAGTTTGTTAGACCGGTAGCCATGGTCACTACCGACTCTAAGCCTTTTGCCTTTGAGTTAAATTTTAAGATGTAGACTATTTCAGGATTTTTAAGCGAGCAGTTGCTATAATTCTTTAGATTGCAGATTTTATTTTGTAGGAACTTCTAAAATTAAACTTTCCAATTAGCTAAATGATCATTTATTGCATATCACTTTGTTTTAAACATCCCATCATGTTTTTCCATTACCATACCTTATTATTATTATGACCTAAATTACATTATTTGCATTTTGTTATTAATTGTGTATTACCGGTAGTTATAACTTAATGAATGATATAGACCTACCTGTACATTGTTTGGATCTGTGATGGAGAAAAATGTTTCCTTAAAGTTTTTCCCATCTGCCTTTTGGACAGAGAGAGCCACAGCTTCAGTCAGGAGGGACACGGTGGCTTTACTGAGGACCAGCTTCTGACCAACTGTATCAACTATTCCCATGATCCTAAAAGAGAGAAGTCACCCAATGTCAATAAGTGTGGCTTCTATAATCACCAACTGCCTGCACGTTGTACCAGACCTGTTTTTGGACCTGTCCACTGATTCCAGAGGTGCATTTTGAAGATTACTGACGATTCCCACACTGATGTTTCCTAGTCCCACACTGACATTTGGGCCTGACAGAAGTTTTTCCAATTCTGACACTAGTTGATCAACTTGACTGGCATTCAGGTTAGAGGCATCTTTACTCATAGTCAGTAGTGCACCAGCAGCTGCCAGGTTGTCTGCACAATAGATCATGGCATCAGCCTCATCAGCAAAGAGGTCACAAGATTAAGTTTGTTACAAAACAAACAAATACAATTATTAAAAGTAATCAATACATAGTTTACACACTACAGTTTAGTTGTAACTAGAGTTGATTCCATTTCGAACTCAATTTTTTTATTCCAAGGAAAAGGCTGGATCATCAATACCAATTCTGAACTATCTTTTTATACAATAGAATGTCATTTTCAACATAAAATAATAGTGCTTTCTATTATATTCTCACGTGGGCTAATAGTAGTTCTCATATTGATTCAAGACCATTCCAAAATTGCAATTATTATGATTGTAAGAATAGTGCTAACCTCCTGGCGTTGTAGTTCCATTCACAGGCGTCGTGGTGACATTATTCATTGCTGTTGTGCCCATGGTTTCATTTGCTGATATCGTGGTGGCATTATTCATTGCTGTTGTGCCCATGGTTTCATTTGCTGATATCGTGGTGGCATTATTCATTGCTGTTGTGTTCATGGTTTCATTTGCTGATATCGTGGTGGCATTATTCATTGCTGTTGTGCCCATGGTTTCATTTGCTGATATCGTGGTGGCATTATTCATTGCTGTTGTGCCCATGGTTTCATTTGCTGATATCGTGGTGGCATTATTCATTGCTGTTGTGTTCATGGTTTCATTTGCTGATATCGTGGTGGCATTATTCATTGCTGTTGTGTTCATGGTTTCATTTGCGGGTAGTGTGGTGTTGGGCATGAGAGACGTTGTCACATTTGGAGTGACAGTTGTCGTTGTCAGATTACACTGTTCATTCAGCATTGCAATCACTCTCTCTTCTGGTTGACTAGAGAAGTCAGAGGAAAATATGTTTTATTAAACCATTTTACATCACCGTTCTTTTAAATTCCAAGTTAGTCAGCTGCTGCAAAACAAACCAAGTGTCAAAGCTGTTGGCCCCGCAGAACTCCTCAGGTTTTATATTTACAGCTTTTATTTTATATGAAGACTGCAATAGTTGACCAGTACTTCCTTCTGTCACAGCTTTTCCACAGATTGCTATTTGGCATAAATAAAAATACTTAAGATATGTGGCATATAAATTTGTAACTTTGTGACCCTGCTCACATACCAGCCCGAGTCAATAATCCATTCATGCTTATCATTTGTGTGCTAAGCAAAGTTGGGACCAATTCTGACAAGTCACAGATGGAAACCGCCTTGGTGAAGACCATGACCACTGTGCAGTTGGTCACGGAGCTGTAAGAGAGAGACAATTAATGTGACTTTACATGGTGCAATTTCACCACATATAGTTTTAACTCACGTCACTGTGTTGCAGGTAACACTTGCACCCTAAAGTAAAAACACATTAACTTAAACAATGTAAACTGAGATTGTAGCGTTGATGTCTAAAAATATGACTACCTTGTAATTAGATGTAATTGCAGGTGGACAACTAATATTGTTGCGGAGAAAGAAAAAAAAAAGAGAATATTAGTACAAAACTTGTGGAAAAGGCAATTATTGTTTAGGGAGTGTAGGTTATACTTACATTGAACATAGCATAGAATTTTGCACATTTGAAACCTGAAATAATAGATAAAAGACATTTTATGTGGTGCGAGTAAAAAGGTATTAAACAAAACATAACAGTCAATTACGTACTATAGAGAGAAGGCTTGATTCAGTTATCATTGAATTTGTTGTTGTTATATTGAAGATGTAATATGCATCTGAAAGTACAGAACCAGGAAGGCATTATTAAAGGAAATTAGTCTTAAATAATAGAGCTCATTAAATTCAAGAAACGGACTAACCTGTTTTACTGCAGAAATCTGAGCAATTGCATTTGTGCTCTGGAATGCATTAAACACAAATTGAATGTCCCCAAAATGATCAGAGTAAATAAGGATTATGTTCTCATTGGATAATCAATAGAATCAATAATAATTTAAATGAAAGCAATAGCACAGCTCCATTACCTGCACCGCACTGCGTTAAGTTGCTTGGTGGAACTTCATATGCAGTCTGTGACTCATCACTGATAAAACAACAGTTAAAGTTAAAAAGTTGATCAAAAATGGACATGCAAAAGATAATTTAAAAAAGTATGTTACCATGTTGAAATGGTTGTTCCCGTATAAACACAAACATCTCCTGCAGGATTATTGCATGTGCCATTCGGCTGGAGAGAACCTTTCACAAACAAAGACAATATTATGGACCAGCTTCTATCAGGAGAGCACAATATAAACATGTGATTTGACATATTGTGATGGTATAAATTTGTACCTGTTTTTTCCACTCTTGTCCCAACCACGTTGATATCAGTGGAGGGTTTACTGGTTGAACAGAGAGTCTGCAGGATGCAACAAGGATTTACGCTCTCTTTCAGCGTCAAAGTCACAAAACAAGTGGTGTTTCTGAACAAATAAACAAATCATCACTGAATGTTTATATGGTGACCTGTTAGAAGCTTAATATGATTTGGTGAGAAAAGTAAGTTATCTTACATAATAGATGTGTTGTCAACACATAAAAGTTCAAAATGCTGTAAAAAAAAAAAAAAAAAAAATGAAACAAATGCAAACAGACATTCTTTTATCTGTTTTATTTGCATTTTTAAACAAAATCTTACTTTGAAAAGTCCTGTTGAATTCCCACTAGAAAAGACAAAAATAATTTAAAAATGCAGTCTAAGATCAAAGGTTATTGAATGATAAAGCAGTACTGAATGTACCTTATTGCTCGAACCAGCCGTACTAGTTTCACTGAGTTGGGGTTTGCAGGATTTAGATTTGTCACCACCCTGGTTAACAAACCTAAAACTGTTGTTGTTGTAGTTGTTGTAGTTTCCTTGCTTGTGGTTGTTGATGTTGGTTGTACTTGTACTGTACTTGTGGGCATCGTCATTGCCAGAGTTGTTGTAGTACTAGCAGGTGTACTTGTTGTAATTGCACTAGTGGTAGTTCTAGGAGCTTCAGTTGTAGTAATAGAACTTGTAGTAGTACTAGGAGGTGCACTTGTAGTGATTGTACTTGTAGTAGTACTAGGAGGTGCACTTGTAGTGATTGTACTTGTAGTAGTACTAGGAGCTTTACTTGTAGTGATTACACTTGTAGTAGTACTAGGAGCTGTAGCTGTAGTAATTGTACTTGTAGTAGTACTAGGAGGTGCACTTGTAGTGATTGTACTTGTAGTAGTACTAGGAGCTTTACTTTTAGTGATTGCACTTGTAGTAGTACTAGGAGCTGTAGCTGTAGTAATTGTACTTGTTGTAGTACTAGGAGGTGCACTTGTAGTGATTGTACTTGTAGTAGTACTAGGAGCTTTACTTGTAGTGATTGCACTTGTAGTAGTACTAGGAGCTGTAGCTGTAGTAATTGTACTTGTTGTAGTACTAGGAGGTGCACTTGTAGTGATTGTACTTGTAGTAGTACTAGCAAGTGTAGGTGTAATTACTGTACTTGTGGTATTAGCTGGTGTATTCATCATAGTAGTAGTAACTGCACTTGTAGTAGTATTAGCAGGTGTACTCGTTGTAGTAGTGACCACGCTTGTAGTATTAGCAGGTGTACTCGTTGTAGTAGTGACCACGCTTGTAGTATTAGCAGGTGTACTCGTTGTAGTAGTGACCACGCTTGTAGTATTAGCAGGTGTACTCGTTGTAGTAGTGACCACGCTTGTTGTAGTATTAGCAAGTATACTCATTGTAGTAGTAACTGCACTTGTAGTAGTATTAGCAGTTGTACTCATCGTAGTAGTAACTGCACTTGTAGTAGTATTAGCAGGTGTACTCATCGTAGTAGTAACTGCACTTGTAGTAGTATTAGCGGTTGCACTCATCGTAGTAGTAACTGCACTTATAGTAGTATTAGCGGTTGCACTCATCGTAGTAGTAACTGCACTTGTAGTAGTATTAGCGGTTGCACTCATCGTAGTAGTAACTGCACTTGTAGTAGTATTAGCAGGTTTACTCATCGTAGTAGTAACTGCACTTGTAGTAGTATTAGCGGTTGCACTCATCGTAGTAGTAACTGCACTTGTAGTAGTATTAGCGGTTGCACTCATCGTAGTAGTATTAACAGGGGTAGTCATTGTAGTAGTAACTGCACTTGTAGTAGTAATTGCAGTAGCATTTGTAGTTGTATTATTTGTCGTGTCTGGTACTAATGTGGTTGGAATGGAGCTTGTCACAAATGCACTTGTTGAGGTGGCAGGTGCTGTAGTGACAGACGGACGACAAATTTGCACATTTTGGATCACTGGCTGAAGCTACAAGAAATATAGCAGAAACACAAAATAAATAAAAATAACTTTTATCTACTTTCTAACGTTTGTTGTTATTTTGATTTACATACCCAGTCATAAATGTCCTTTTCATTTTTCCCTGGTCCTGTTACATCCACTTTGATTTCAAGAAAATAAATTACTTCTGCAATGATAAATTAAAAAAACTGTGTAAAAAATGTCCTGTAATGTGTTCAAATGTTGTTATTTTGTAGCTGTTGTTGTCATATCTCTTCAAGCAGTTTTACCTTGACTAGACTGAGCTGTGGGAGCTGGTGTGGAGGCAGCAGCTGTGAAACCTGAAATTGTGAAGTTATTATTGACAAAACTATGATGTAAGACATACAGTAACCCAGATCTATGCTCAAATGGAAAGATGTTGCCTTTTTAAAGTGCATATGACAGGTTAGAGTATACATTTCACCAAAATGCATGATTAGATTCAAGATTCAACTTGGTCCTGTAAAAATACAATAAAAATGGTATCACAAAAAAAAAGAATAACTTGGTCCTGGCACTAACTATAATTAAAGTCTTACCCTGATAACAAAAACATTAAACAAAAAGGAGGTTGCTTTGGCTACAGTGATAATCTGATGGACAAAGCATCATCATCCACCTTTGCATGGAAACTGTATTATTGTGACGTCTCTATGCTTTAACAGCAGACCAGAAGAACAGGTTATGCTATTTTAAAAGAATTGCAAGGACATGGACTAACAAGCACATTATAAAGCTGGGCTGGTCTGTCAGGGATTTTAGGTTCAAAAATAGAACTTCTTTGAGCAGATATACCACCTAAGATACAGTGTTATCGGTAAATACTTAGAACACATTTTACCTGCACATAGGGCAAGAACCAGGTATATCTGCAAATACCGTGGGAAAGAAAATCTAGAAAAGAAAAGGAAACAAATAGCATTACGAATTTGGTCTGCGCTCAAAAGGCGTAAAACATTATTGTGTTTTTATTTAAACTTGTATCTAATCTTAGTCACATTTGAATCTCAAATTTGAAATGTTTCAGTCTCAAATGCTGAACATGGTAAACTGGTCACACCTGGGAGTTAATGTATGAGAGCAGTACAAACATGACGTCCCTATAGAGTAATGCTTTACATTGAACTGGGTGACACACATTGGACTCATGAAGCTTTCACTTAGAGCTGTGTAAAAGCACATCCCGGGGCTCTGATTATTATAATACAGAAAATCAAATCTCTGGCAACAGACAATGTTTTTCAGAATAACAACATAACTTGAGGACTGATTGTTACAAGCTGGATCATTACACAAGATTGTACAAATTAACACTTATCTCTGTATTTGTGTTACTAATGATTCCTCTAATGTATTGATTGATCCATATTCACAAAGAGAAGTAATTACCTGAGAGGCAGGACCCCCTTGTGCCGGAAAGGGCCCGCTCTGGAACAGACATCCACAGATTTCATGGCTTTCTTCTCATTTTGCGGGAGCATTAAATCCAAAACATTAAATCCACTCAGACTAGACGTCCATCTTCAGTTTTTTTCACAAGACACCTGTTTAGTTTCCTGGCTGTTGCACGAATATGATTTCCTCACAAGGTTCACCTGTCAAAGCCTCGCCACCAAAACATCAACAAGAACAGGTAGGCCAACTTCTTCTGTCAAGTGTTTGAGTAGTGTGCTGGGTATTTTGTCTATAGCAAATATACCTTTAGTGAATAATAGTTGCCTTTTCTCTATTCATGATAAAGGTGCGCCTCAGGGTGTGTCCAAAGTATGTTTCCAGTCAGAGTCTGTAGAGTTGAGACATTATTGTTTTGCGAAGTCATGCACCGATCGCTTTGTATGTCTGCACTGCACCTGTTTCTGTGATTTGCAGTGGGAGGAGCTGGTTGTACCGACTCACTACAAAGTCTATCATTATCTTACATTTCTGATCTTTGTTTCACATGTAATGACCTTGTACTTTTGAGTTACACCCTTATTCTATTTTTGTGGCCGGACCTTGGCTAATAATTTGATGAAAGCCTGATAATATGTTATTTAAAATTACCATTTTAAGTTCAATGGAAAAGATTATAACAATCTGACTATTTTGTATTAATGTTAATTCTGCTGTAAATTCCAGTCTGAATTATCACAACTTTTTACAAAGAGTATGCGGCTAGTATTGTATGTATTGACGTATTGAGTTGTCATCAGGGGTGACGACTCATCATCAGCTGATGATGAGTCATGGTCTAGAATGACAATGAATGGCACAATATTGTGTAGGTATATGTATGCACACAAGGGGGTGCTATACATTTAACAAAAACTGTGAGACACCATTTTATTGCTTGACAATGAAGCATTACAATTAAAGTGAAAACAAAGTATGTTCAATTTCAATTCAATTCAATTCAATTTATTTGTAACGCCCAAAATCACAACAACGGTTGCCTCTGAGGGCGACAGTAAAAAACGAATTAAGCAATGTCTGTTTTGGCAATCGTGTTAGTGACTAAATGTCTCATATAGTTTTATAAGACATAAAATTATATATATTATATATAGACTAGTTCATCTAGGAATATGAGGAAGGGCCATGAAGGCCACATTTTCACCACTGGACATTTCCTGGCCTTTTGGGGTTTTCTATACGTGTCAGTGTGCAGAGATAATGCTGAATCTGAACCAAAGTTACAGAGCTGCAAAGACTGGTAAATTGTCTGAATCTCTAGAGCTGGAAAAATGGAAAATAGCTGAACGTTATGACTATACATTTTAGACAGGCATCATAATGTTCCCCTGACCGCAAATGTGTGTCGGGGCGTTACAGTTGTGTCCTTGTGCTGGCCCTGTTCAGAGCTGGCTTCCTTTATCATATTATTCATCAATCAAATCTGATGGAGTGAACATTTGGCTGGATCTATACAAAACCCTATTGTTATGCAACTCAATTTAACAATGGTTATTATGCAAAATAAGACCATTGTCCAATATAACTGTTGAAAGGATCTAAACATGGATTATATTTAGAGGATATATTTATTACAGAAGTTGTACACAGTATTTATAAACAGCAGAAGAAGAATAAAATACACTATCTTCATCTTATAAAAGTCATGCTACTAATTATATTTGATAATTTATTTGATAAGAAAATAAGCACAATGTTAAACATAAACTGTCCTTACTGTGCAATATGAATCCAGTTTCTGTACATTTATTTTTTTTAGAGAGATTCATAACTTTTGGTGATTCCTGGCCGCAGAGGAATGTCCTATGAATACAAGCTCCAGTAGATGATGTTGAAGAGCAGGTACGTGAGGGGGAAGATGACTCTGGAGTATGAGTCGATCATGTAGCTGTTGCTCATGATGAAGCGTAGGTGGCGTTTCACCCGGGGGGGTTTGCAGCGTAGCCTTGCGGCCTCTGTGGGAGAGGAGACAGTGGAGTTACAGGCCTGAGTGTTCCTCTCTGTGTTTGGGGTACTCGTGGCCTCTGGGAAAGAGGTCAAGTCAATGTCGTTGTCATGGAAACAGCCATCAAAAGCCATGGCCTGTGTGTTGTTGAAGGAAGCAGGGACCTATGAAAGAAAACATCTCAATTACAACCATAATCTGTAGACAGATTCAATATTCTCACTGCATTTTGACACAAAATGTCACTGTAATCGTACAAAAAATGACACTGTGAGAATACAGTAAGCTTCCAGACCCTGACATGTTTCTCTAATAGCATGATTTAGAAGTAATATAGTTTAATCTCTTCGAATTCTGAAAACTTTAACACATTTTTACAACTCAACGGACTGTAAAGGGTTTCACAAATCCTGTATTGAGCATATATTGTCATCATGTTTGCCATGTGCAGCAGCAGCAGCAGCAGCAGCAGCAGCAGCAGCAGCAGCAGCAGCAGCAGTTATTTTATAGTTAGTGTGGGACAATAATCTGTCTGACCTTTGCCCTTTTGAGCTTCTTCATCTCTTCCACTGTTGTGAAGTAGTTGACTGCTGCATACTCAATGACGGACAGGAACACAAACAGGAAGCTGGCCCAAAGGTAAATGTCTACAGCTTTGACATAAGACACCTGTGGCATCGAGGCGGACACTCCAGTGATGATGGTGGACATGGTCAGGACTGTGGTGATGCCTGGACACACAAATAACCACATCTAGTAACTCTAAGTGGAATAGTATATAAGTAGAATAACTGGACTCGTCTACCTAGAGAGACCCGAGCTGGTACAGCCCGCCGGTCGATCCAGAAGGACACCCAAGACAGCATGACCATGAGCATAGTGGGAAAATATGTCTGCAGCATGAAGAAGAAAATGTGCCTCTTCAAAATAAAGTTTATATAGAGCCGGTTGTACCACCCTGTAACAGACAGAGAGCGATGCAAACAACATTTGTAAACAGAAGGATTTACAATACAGTGGCTGCTGTATCTTGGGCTGCTGTTATGTAATAGTCTATTTGATGACACATGTTCTCTGGAGATTATTTCAAACTGAAGAAAATCTCTCGTTTTTTGCTCTTCTCCCACAGGATAGAAACGTGACAGCGCAGAGGAGGTGTGGAAATATAACAGTATCCCAATATTGTCCAACTAAAGCTGACTCTATTATGTAACAACTTTAGTTGGATTTGTGCATTGATAATTGAAGTGAACATAATGTGAAAAAAATATACAGCATTTACAGATGCTCACAAATAAATAGTTCAAGTGTAATATAACATATGTAATAAAGATTATTGTGAATTCAGATCTATTGTATATCTGGACTATCAGGCGCATCAAGTGAAACAAAACGTGTACCACACAACATCGCTACGAGGTCAGAAAGCACAAATATAATTAATATATGGCGCACTGGATTATAAGGCGCACTGTAGTGTTTTGAGAAAATGAAAGGCTTTTAAGTGTGCCTTATAGTGTGGAAAATACGGTATTTGTGGAAGCTATGGTTAAATTGCTTGAGTAAATATCTTGTTCATCCCAAAGCACTTACCTGTGCTGCTGTAGAAGGCGAGTCCGAAGGAAGGCTGGAAGTCCTCGATGAAAAACTGTGAAAGCACCATCTCATCCGTCCTCAAGGAATCATTCCCGTTCTTCCAGTAGAGCATGAGGTCGTTCTCATTGTATGCATCTTCAACAACACGGGACGAGGTCAGGCATTCAGAAACTGTGCCCATTTCGAGCATGTCCCCGTCTCCCGTCAGGAGAGAAGAGTTATCGTACAACCGGTTTATTTCAGAGTAACTGTGTGTAAGGTCTAAATATATCCACTTTTAGATCACGTCTCATCAAGTAACAATGAAAATTAATCAGATTTACTCGTCACTTGTGTAAAACGGTAATGTGGGTCACAGTAATGGGGTTATTTTTAGTACAAAGATGGAAATGACATTTACAAGCATGCTGTATTTTGTAAGAGCTGGTGCACACAACTGAAAGCAAACGGTTGTGTGATAAAACAAGTAGAGAAATACATAGATGTTACGCATAAAGAGTAGCAGAGGTGGGTAGAGTAGCAAAAATATGTACTTAAAGGTGCCATAACGTGCTTTTTTTCACGTTTCGTAGTCTATCCTAAGTGTATAATTGATAATAATAAGGGTTGTGCAACACCCTTAACATAATAGTTAAGAAATATCACCCAGACCTTGGACCCCCTCACCAACCCGGAAATGCAAACGGCTTGGTTTGATATTCGCCCCCACCCTTGTGAAGAGAGATCTGGCTCCCCCGCCCAACCCGTGACGTAGTCTCAGAGAGCGTGTGTGCCCCGCCCACCCGTGACGTAGCCCCACAGCTGTCTGCTCCGCGCTGCGCCGCTCCTGCCGCGCGAGTGAGTGAGAAACGATAGAACTTCAGATCAACACTACTTTGAGACTAAATAAATCTGGTGTTTATTCTACAGCGTGCGCAGAACAGATATATCTATAGATCTATATGTATATATATATATATATCTATATAGATATATATATATATATATGTCCATCGCGCTCTTATTTCCTGGTTTTTCGGTATCGGATAGAACTTCTCTCTGTTTATTGTCCCGGTTGCTGCATCAACTGCCACATCAACCTGATAATAGTAAAGAGTGCGATATCATTAATGAAGTTTTGGGCCTCTTTGAGCCGTGTTTCCTCGTAAATCGAAGCAGAAAAACAGAGGCAGAGGGGGAGGCGGGTGGAGAGGGGGGAGGGGGAGGAAGGGCTGATGACGCGTGCCTGTGGTTATGACGCGGTCCTGTGAACACCCCCCGTCAGTTTGGAGATTCGAGGAAAGGAGCTAGTCTGTAATATAGCTAAACACTGCGGGAATCAATCAAAAAAACACTCTGGGAACATATATGAAGCACAAATAGCAATGTAAGAAGGTTAAAAGCTCTGTAAAGTCGATTTTGCATGTTATGGGACCTTTAAGTAAGAGTAACGTTACTTTAAAATGATATTGCTCAAAGAGAAGTTAAAAGTAGTGGCCCAAATGTGTACTCAGGTAAGAGGGAAAAGGTGATAGGAGAAAATATTACTGGAGTACTGAGTAACAGTTTGGAAGTAAAATGTGTTTGAATATGATCAATTTATGATTTGAGTTTATGTAATCGGGCAAAGAAAACATTAAATAATCCACAGATTCTGGTATTTCCAAAGAGTAGACCCATAAAAGCATTTGATGTTGTTCATGTAAAGCTTTTGTCACTTTTGAATTACTCAGTGGGAAAAGTAACCAGCTCAAGTAGGAGTATTGTAAGTATGATGCTCGTACTCGTAACAGCACAACCTCTGTAGAGTCTCTTTGTACTTACAGCTTTCCAGTTCCAGTGAGCAGTTCTGCGTGTCCAGTGGGAAACTGCTGAAGTCCATCGAGCAGAGAGCAGTCACGGTGATCCTAAAGAACAATTAAGACAGTTAAGAATGTGGACAATGTGGACAAGCAGAAGCACGTAGAATTGTCTCAATTACCGGCAATATTTATGAAACCTTTTGCAACTATGGTTTATGAATTTTGTTTACTTTTGCACAATTTATCATGCTTCTGAGTATATTAACCAATCATAGTTCTTTATTTCTATTTTCTGACAAAGGTGAATTAAATGACTGTATTTCTTTTATTTGAGAATGAATTAAATGGATGTATTTCTTCTTCCAAATACTGTATCCACCATTTATGAGACAAAATAGCGACAAAATGTAAAGACAAAATATTATTAATATGCAGATACAGTGCCATTTGACGATCAATTAAGTATCGAAAACGTGTGTCAGTGTATGAATGTGTTGTTCTGGTTCATATAGTGACGACAGGCTTCCCACAAGCTGTCACCGAGGCGCCATATTGTCAACATCTGTGGCTGAAAGAGAACCATCCACTGTGGA